>NC_068432.1:41795288-42092788 GCF_023373465.1 Oncorhynchus keta
ATATATATTTATATTAATTTATATATTTATTTATATTATATATATATTATATATAAACAAACTAAAGCTTTGGTTGTCTTCCTCTCAGGCTTCCATGTCTTCTCCCTTGACCTCCTCAATGTCCACCTATTGAACATCAGACACTGAACCCTCATCTTCACTGTCACTTTCCAACCTGGTTGAGGATGGCTAGTTGTCAGGCTCAAAAAGCCTAATTTGCCCAGATGGCCACCAATTTTTCAACCCTTATATTGTTCAGCCTCGTGTGTGTGTGTTCCCAGACAAGGACCATTTTTTTCTCACCTTTATTTAACCAGGTAGGCTAGTTGAGAACAAGTTCTCATTTATAACTGCGACCTGGCCAAGATGAAGCATAGCGGTGTGAACAGACAGCAACACAGAGTTACACATGGAGTAAACAATAAACAAGTTAATAATCAGTATAAAAAAAGTCATTATACATTGTGTGAAAAAGGCATGAGGAGTTAGGGGAATAATTACAATTTTGCAGTGATAAATGATCAGATGGTCATGTGCAGTTAGATACTGGTGTGCAAAATAAATAAAAACCGTATGGGGATGAGGTAGGTCATTTGGGTGGGCTATTTACCGATGGTCTATGTACAGCTGCAGCGATCGGTTAGCTGCTCACATAGCAGATGTTTAAAGTTGGTGAGGGAGATAAGTCTCCAACAACAAACGATTTTTGCAATTCGTTCCAGTCATAAGCAGTAGAGAACTGGAAGGAAAGGCGGCCAAATGAGGTGTTGGCTTTAGGGATGATCAGTGAGATACTGATTGTTGGTGGGTTTTCAAGGTAACAAGGGAAACAGCCTCAGATCCACAAAGTCCCTTCTGCCAGGTGGCTGATGCGATGTTAGCACGACTGCCATATTGCATCTCCATCTCAAAGCCCTGGCTTGGAACTGCCTAGAACCTTGCCCTCATCCAGGCCAACGTGGCGAGACACTGTAGTGATGCAGCCAGTAAATGAGTAGATAAAGAATATCTGGTGGGAGGGGTGTATGCTGGATGAAGAACATTCAGAAATCTCTTCCAATACACATTGCCTGTGAGTATCAGAGGTGAAGCAGCTGCATACAGAGCTTGAGCAAGACGTTCATCAGCAGTTCTCTGACTACGTTCCTCCATTGAGTCAAAAAAAACTTCTGATTCCAGGAGGACCATGAGCTTTGTCTGATTCATCACTTTCACCACAAATGGAAGTAGGGGGATTTTTGCCAGAGGTCGCTTGTTGTGAGTGCTGAGGGAACTTTATCCACTTGGCCAGAAGATTCTGCATCTTTGTTGCATTCTTCGCCTATGATTTTGTAGAGTATTAGCAAATGTACACAGTTTTTCCTTCTACATTCGCTGCAGTGAAATGTCTCCCCACATCAGATAGTGCCCGTGGCATTTTCCTGTAAAGATGAGAAAAAAAATCTCAATTACATATCCGTGTACAGATAAATAGTTAAGCAGTTAGATTAAACAATCCTTTGAAAGATACATGTTTTAAAATGAAACAAGTATGGAAACAGGTGAATTAACACTCAGTTAGCAGGCTCATGCAATAGAAAACCCACATGGTAGCAAAAACTAATTAGCAGAAATGGTTAACAAATTAAACACTTTGCTGTAGGCTATTTACTAGTTTACATTTTTTGTTTGTCATATAAAATCTATTCACCCCACCCAGTATTGTAAAAAAAACGTATCATAAAATTTACCGGAAAGCTTCCGACCCTTTGCAACCGTAGTCACCATTGCTCGGTTTCACGCCCACTCTCGATCTCTCTATTGCCATCACTCCCCTGTCTCCCTCGCCCACTCTCTCTCTCGTCCTCATTCTGTCTTGCATTCTCTCACTCCCTTTCCTTCCTTCCAGTCTCTCATCCTGCTGTTTTCTCTTTCCTCTTTTTGAACGGATTCTGCCTCTTCTCTTTCAGGTGACTGGTTCTGCGTTCTCTGACTCGTTACTGTCATTTAGCCTGCTACATGAATGCTTTGCTCCTTTTGGAGGTCTGACCCTTCTTTCCCTCTTTCTTTCCCTCATGCAGAGCAAGCATGACCCGGCTGCCCAGGATGAGGGAGGCCAGGCTTCAGGGGACAGTGGTGGGCCTAGCGCTGGGTGTTCTCAGGTACGACTCGCCTTCCATACCTGATCCAAGACAATCGGCATGTTTGAAGGGATCATTATTAAATCATTGAGTCGGATATTGGAATGCAATGTGATTTGTAGACTGTGATATAGCATAGTTTGACTGCAATGTAGTCCATCTCAAACGAACACAATGCGTGCACCCCCAGAGATTCGTAGTTAACATTTGACGGATTCATTTCCTTCCTTTGGTCCTATAATGCTGTAGAAAATATTTTCCGCCATTGGACTGACTGGATGTTGGTTAGGAGAGTTTAGCTGAGCTGCCTTTTTTGCCGTGCTTAGTGCCTTGACTTTCCATTTAATGCTAATGATTCATGTCTTACTCCATAGTAGGTTTTATCCCTGAGACTTGCGATTAAACTGTTGGATTCATATTTTAATGACTTTTAAAATGTAATGTAGTCGGACTACCTTGATTCTTAGCAGAATGAATGCGGTTGCTGGGATTGTTCTATGGAAGAAAACTGTCACACTGACACACTAATGGCTTTTATGAAAAAGGCGAAGATGTTATACTGTAGGAAATTGCTAGGAAGCCATATGAATACATTTTCATTTTAAAAAAGCTTTTGAAAAGTTGAACAAAATAAATGTTTCTCATCTAGGGTTCCAGCTCTCGCCTGGATCAGGACTCTGCCAGTGAAATGAGTTTGGGTGGGGGTAGTTACTCTGTGCCCCGCAGACTGACCAGTCACTTGGGCACCAAGGTATCCAGAGATTCTACTACCACTCAGGTTGATGTAGTATGGCTGTTCTCATCAAACGACCCCCCCCCCCTTAATAATAAACCACATGAGCTCTGTCTGTATGCCCAAACGAAAATGTGAAGTGTTATCTAGTTTAAAAATGTAATAGAAATGTGCTTTTTTTAAACCGAGGGTAGCTCACAAATTAATTGCATCCTAAGTGGGACAATTTGATACATTTCGATATGAATAATTGACCTATGTATCATCAGGGCGTGTCTTCAAAGTAGTTGTTCTCAAGGTCGGCCCTCTAACCCTATAGGTGGAGATGGTTTACTCCCTTCTTTCCATGCTGGGGACCCATGATAAAGATGACATGTCTCGCACTCTGCTGGCCATGTCTAGCTCCCAGGACAGCTGCATCGCCATGCGCCAGTCAGGCTGTCTTCCCTTACTCATCCAACTCCTCCATGGCAACGACAAGGTTTGTAATGTTTTTGTTTGTTAACTTTGTCTTATTCTTTGTCATTGGGCTAGGTATTTATTTAGTCGAGAACCACTTTGGAAAGGAATGTTTTAATTAATTCTTTCAAGTGATAAACTTTTGGGTTATTTGTAACTTAGTTTTTACATAATGTTTCTGCCACTATCTTACTGCAAAAAATAGATTCTGGATATCAGGACAGCGATCACTCCCCTCGAATTAGACAAAGATTTTTTTCTTCAACAAGCAGGACGCACAGGATGTACTTCGAACACCCGATAAGGGCCAACATCCCCATCATTGGCAAGAGAAAGATACGCAGGTACAGAGGACACAGCGTGGGGTGCCTCATAAGGATCCATAGACGGCGAGTGGGAAAGCTGCAGTTACGTCAAAATTACTTGCCAATGTGCAATCATTGGACAATAAATTAGGCGAGGTACGATCACGAATATCCTACCAATGGGACATCAAAAACTAACAGCTTATGTTTCCCGGAATCGTGGCTGAATGATGACATGGATATTTAGCTAGCGGGATATACGCTGCCCTGGCAAGATAGAACAGCACACTCCTCGATAAGACGAGGGGGTCTGCATATTTGTAAACAACAGCTTGTACACGAAATATAAGGCAGTCTCTAGATTTTGCTAGTCTGAAGTAGAGTATCTAATGATAAACTGTGGAACTCACTATTTGCTTTTCATGGCTGTTTCATGGCTGTTTCGTTATCACCACAGACGGATGCTGGCCCTAAGACTGCACTCAGTCAGCTGTATTAGGAAGTAAGCAAACAGGAAACTGCTCACCCAGAGGCTGCGCTCCTAGTGGCTGGGGATTTTAATGCAGGGAAACAAATCAGTTTTACATCATTTCTATCAACATGTTAAATGTGCAACCAGGGGGGAAAAAATTCTAGATCACCTGTACTCCACACAGAGACACATACAAAGCTCGCCCCCATTTGGTAAGTCTGACTACAATTCTATCCTCCTGATTCCTGCTTACAAGCAAAGATTAAAGCAGGAAGCAACGGTGACTCGGTCTATAAAAAAAGTGGTCAGAAGAAGCAGATGCTAAACTACAGGACTGTTTTGCTAGCACAGACTGGAACATGTACCGGGATCCTTTCAATGGCATTGAGGAGTACAGCACATCTGTCACTGGCTTCATCAATAAGTGCTTCTAGGACATCGTCCCAACATTGACTGTAAGTACATACTAGAGGTCGATCGATTATGATTTTTCAACGCCGATACGATTATTGGAGGACCAAAAAAAGCCGATACCGAATAATCGTCCGTTTTTAAATGTATTTTTATACATTTTATTTTAATATTTTTATTTTTTAAATATTCACATTTTTTGTAAAAATGACAATTACAACAATACTGAATGGACAATGAACACTTTATTTGAACTTAATACATACATTAAATCTATTTAGTATCAAATAAATAATGAAACCTGTTCAATTTGATTTAAATAATGCAAAAACAGTGTTGGAGAAGAAAGTAAAAGTGCAATATGTGTCATGTAAAAATGTGAACGTTTATGTTCCTTATTCTGAACATAAGAACATATGAAAGCTGGTGGTTCAATATTCCCAGTTAAGAAGTTTTCAGTTGTAGTTATTATAGGAATTTTGACACGTGGACTATTTCTCTCTTTACCGTTAGTATTTCATATACCTTTGACTATTGGATGTTCTAATAGGCACTTTAGTATTGCCAGCCTAATCTCAGGAGTTGATAGGCTTGAAGTCATAAACAGTGCTGTGAAGCAAGCATTGCTAAGAGCTGCTGGCAAATGCAGTAACGTTTTTATGAATGCTTACGAGCCTGCTGCCGCCTACCACCACACAGTCAGACTGCTCTATCAAATCATAGACTTAATTATAATAAACACAGAAATTTGAGCCATTGGCCATTAATATGGTCAAATCCGGAAACTGTCATTTCGAAAACGAAACGTTCATTCTTTCAGTGAAATACGGAACCGTTCCATATTTTATCGAGCGGGCGGCAACCCTGAGTCTAAATTTTCCTGTTACATTGTATACTCTTCAATGTTGTCGTAATTATGTAAAATTCTGCCAAATTAGTTACTAGCCAGGCGCCCAAACTATTGCATATACCCTGACTCTGCGTGAGAAGTGACACAATTTTTCCTAGTTAATATTGCCTGCAAACATGAATTTCTTTTAACTAAACATGCAGGTTTAAAAAAATATACTTCGGTGTATTGATTTTAACTTGACGCTACCCATCCCTTTAGCGGGATAATTGTCATCAACAACCGCTGAATTGCATAGCGCCACATAAGTGCAATATAGAAAAACTCAGTTTAGCCTTTTGTTAATCCACCTGTCGTGTCAGATTTTGAAAATATGTTTTTACAGCGAAAGCAATCCAAGCGTTTAAGTTTATCGATCGCTCTACAAAACATTATGTACACCTAGCATCAAGTAGCTTGGTCACGAAAATCAGAAAAGCAATCAAATGAATTGTTCACCTTTGATCTTCGGATGTTTCACTCACGAGACTCTGTTACACAATAAATGTTCCTTTTGTTCCATAAAGATTATTTTTATATCCAAAATACCTCAGTTTGTTTGGGGCGTTATGTTCAGAAATCCACAGGAAACAGCGGTCACGACAATGCAGACAAATTCCAATAGTATCCGTAATGTCTAGAGAAACATGTCAAATGTTTTTTAGAATCAATCCTCAGGTTGTTTTTAAAATATATAATTGATAATATATCAACCGCACCTGTCTTTATCAGTAGGAGAGGGAAAGGCAATGGCTGCCCAAACTCTGTTGCGTCAAGCAAAACACTGCTGGCACCCAGCCATACGATGACGTTGTCTTTCTCGCTCATTTTTCAAAATAAAAGCCTGAAACGATGTCTAAAGACTGACACCTTGAGGAAGCGATAGGAAAAGGAATCTGGTTGATATCCCTTTAAATGGAGCAAAGGCAGGCTATGGAACATGGAGTTTTCAAAATAGAAGCCACTTCCTGGTTTGATTTTCCTCAGGGTTTCGCTTGCAATATCAGTTCTGTTATACTCACAGACAATATTTTCACAGTTTTGGAAACTTTAGTGTTTTCTATTCTAATCTGTCAATTATATGCATATTCTAGCATCTGGTCCTGAGAAATAGGCCGTTTACTTCGGTAATGTTATTTTTCCAAACATAAAAATAGTGCTTCAAGAGGTTAAGAAAGGCATTGATGTTTATTGTTAGCTACATTCGTGCAACGATTGTGATTTTTTTTCGGGAATGCGCTTTTGTTAAAACCCACATTTGGCAAAGTAGGCTGTGATTCGATGACACATTAACAGGCAATGCATTTGATTATTGATTAATGCTCTCCGTAGCCGATGTGAGTAAGACAATTTAATCAGGTCAACATTCACTAGGCCGCGGGGCGAGACTGATTACCGGGGCGAGACTGATTACCGGGGCGAGACTGATTACCGGGGCGAGACTGATTACCGGGGCGAGACTGATTACCGGGGCGAGACTGATTACCGGGGCGAGACTGATTACCGGGGCGAGACTGATTACCGGGGCGAGACTGATTACCGGGCGAGACTGATTACCGGGGCGAGACTGATTACCGGGGCGAGACTGATTACCGGGCGAGACTGATTACCGGGCGAGACTGATTACCGGGCGAGACTGATTACCGGGGCGAGACTGATTACCGGGCGAGACTGATTACCGGGCGAGACTGATTACCGGGCGAGACTGATTACCGGGGCGAGACTGATTACCGGGCGAGACTGATTACCGGGGCGAGACTGATTACCGGGGCGAGACTGATTACCGGGACGTGTGCTCCGGGCATGTGCTGACCAACTGGCAGGTGTCTTCAATGACATTTGTCCCTGTCTGAGTCTGTAATACCAACATGTTTCAAGCAGACCACCATAGTCCCTGTACCCAAGAGCACTAAGGTAACCTGCCTAAATGACTACAGACCCGTAGCACTCACGTCCGTAGCCATGAAGTGCTTTGAAAGGCTGGTAATGGCTCACATTAACACCATTATCCCAGAAACCCTAGACCCACTCCCATTTAATACCTCCCAAACAGATCCACAGATGATGCCATCTCTATTGCACTCCACACTGCCCTTTCCCACCTGGACAAAAGGAACACCTACATGAGAATGCTTTTCATTGACTACAGCTCAGCGTTCAACACCATAGTACCCTCAAAGCTCATTGCTAAGGATCCTGGGACTAAACACCTCCCTCTGCAACTGGATCCTGGTCTTCCTGATGGGCTGTCCACAGGTGGTGAGGTTAGGTAGCAACACATCTGCCTCGCTGATCCTCAACACTGGAGCCCCTCAGGGGTGCGTGCTCAGTCCCCTCCTGTACTCCCTGTTCACCCATGACTGCATGGCCAGGCACGACTCCAACACCATTAAGTTTGCAGTCTACACAACAGTGCCTGATCACCGACAACAACGAGACCACCTATAGGGAGGAGGTCAGAGACCTGGCCGGGTGGTGCCAGAGTAACAACCTATCCCTCAACATAATCAAGACAAAGGAGATGATTGTGGACTACAGGAAAAGGAGGACCGAGCACAACCCCATTCTCATTGTGTCCCACCACCCGCCAAACCCCTCTTTTACGCTACTGCTACTCTGTTTATCATATGCGTTGTCACTTTAACCATACCTTGTGCATACTACCTAAATTAGCCTAACTAACCTGTGCCTGTATATAGCCTCGCTTACTGTTATTTTTCACTCTTTATACAGTTTGATTTATTTATTTATTGTTCACCTAATACCTTTTTTTTTTTTACTTAATCGTACTGTTGGTTAGGGCCCGTGAGTAAGCATTTCACTGTAAGGTCTACACTTGCTGTATTCGGAGTATGTGACAAACCTTGATTTGATCATTAGGCTAGGTGTTATTTATTCTGTCAAGGACCACTTTGGAAAGGCGTGTTTTTATGATTAATTTCAAGTGAAACAGTTTTTAAAAATTCTATTCCATACAAGGACTCAGTGCTGCTGGGGAACTCCCGAGGCAGCAAGGAGGCCCGGGCGAGAGCCAGCGCCGCCCTCCATAACATTATCCACTCCCAGCCTGACGATAAGAGAGGGCGCAGAGAGATCAGAGTGCTGCACCTCCTGGAACAGATCAGGGTTTACTGCGAGACCTGCTGGGAGTGGCAGGAGAACCATGAGAGGGGAGTGGACCAGGATAAAAACCCCAGTAAGGCCTGCTCAGATGTATTGCATGCTTTGGTTAGGGTATGGTTATTTGGATGAGTAATGTAGGACAAAAACCCAGTAAGGACTAAAGCGACAGTTGTAATGAATTGTGTTGGTTTTGTTTTTCATTGTGTATTTGGAGGGGTAAACCACCAGTAGTACCTCCTGCTCAGATCACTTGTACTTGATTTGTTTAATGTTTTAAATGGATAATTGGAAGGGTAATACAGGACAACTTGAGTAAGGCCTACTTATTTCAGATGGATGAACTGTTTTAGTTAGGGTATGGATATTTGGATGGGTCATCTGTTTTTATTAGAATGGATTGTGTTTGTCCCAGTGCCCTCTCCCGTGGAGCATCAGATCTGCCCAGCGGTGTGTGTTCTAATGAAGCTGTCCTTTGATGAAGAGCACAGGCACGCTATGAATGAGCTCGGTAAGCATCCACTTCAAAAGTGTTGTTCTGACCAATGCAATTTTTTATTTAGGCTATTTAACCAGTATAGTCCACTTGGTGACACTTGCCACTGCTTTCCAGGCAGTTATCTTAAAAAAAGAGAAATTATGAAACAATCTTTATTTGATTGGTTTAATGTTTCATTACCCAAGAAACCAAAACAGAAAAGAGGTAGGTTAATGTATGTGTTCATCATTGTAAAGATGTAGGCTCTTATGCAATGTCTTGCATAGGACATCATATAGTAGAACATTCATGGGGCAGACTCATTCAATGATTGATTGACATTTCTCCTGCTGTGCTGTGTGTTCCCAGGGGGGCTGCAGGCTATAGGGGAGCTCCTCCAAGTGGACTGTGAAATATACGGCCTCACCAGCGACCACTACAGCGTCACTCTGAGGAGATACGCTGGCATGGCCCTTACCAACCTCACCTTCGGGGACGTGGCCAATAAGGTGAGCTTCTGGTTCCGGATAATTTAACAGTAGTTGTGTGTGCAATTCTGACCTAATATCTTGCAAATGTTCTGCCTTAGGGTTGGTTTCCCAGACCCAAATTAAGCCTATTCCTGTGTTTAAAAGCTATTTCAATCTCAATTAAGCACGCTTTGTAGTCCAGGAGAAGGCTGGATCTGGGAAACCAGCCAATATGTGTAAACGCACTTGAAAGTAAAGGCAATAGTGTCTTCGAGGACAATCAATCTCTGTGCTTGTTCATAAAGTATGGCTTCAAATTAATAGTAAGCATCTTTCTGTATCTTCCATCCTCAGGCCACTCTATGTTCCATGAAGGGATGCATGAGGGCCATGGTGGCTCAGCTGAAGTCTGAGAGTGAGGATCTACAGCAGGTGATTGCCAGTGTGTTGAGGAACCTGTCCTGGCGTGCGGATGTGAACAGTAAGAAGACCCTCCGTGAGGTGGGCAGTGTCAGGGCTCTGATGGAATGTGCCTTGGAGGTACAGAAGGTGAGACATCCACCACTCTTACTTTGATACAAATACATAAGGAGTACATCATGTATAAATATGTGAATGAAATGTACAAGAGGAATTTGATAAAGATTTGCCTAAATATGTATTCACTGGCTGATCAAATTTGTCCTCTTTTCACAGGAGTCTACTCTGAAGAGTGTCCTCAGTGCCCTGTGGAACCTGTCAGCTCACTGCACTGAAAACAAAGCTGATATCTGTGCTGTAGAGGGGGCTTTGGCCTTCCTGGTTAGCACTTTGATGTACCGAAGCCAAACTAACACCCTCGCCATCATTGAAAGTGGAGGAGGCATCTTGCGCAATGTGTCTAGTCTCATCGCTACAAATGAAGATCACAGGTATGTCTATTCAATTTCTTTTAAATCATTCATTATTAGGGATGCACGATATATCTGTAAATATGTCGGAATCGGCCGATATTAGCTAAAAATGCCAACTATCGGCCCGATGGCTAGTTTAACGCCAATGTTAAAAACCGATGTCAAAGCTGCTGTGCATACCTATATAATGTAGGTACAGGACGTAATGACGACGCGTAAAATGTTGCGCTACACGTGCAACACAGCATTCCTGACCTAGCCCACAATGTCTGCTTTGTGGATCTAGCAGTCAACAAGTCGAGTAGGCATTTGAAAGAGTAAGAACATTTCAGCGAGACAACTCAAAGGCGAAATCCATTAAAGCCAAGATAATGGAATTCATGGATTCTTACCATAGTAATGGTTGAGAATGAAATAATTGAACAGCACAGCAAGTTAGTCAAAGAAATAGGTTTTGGATTGTTTTACTGGTAATGGGGACATACGTAAATGCCAACAAAATAACTTTTTAGTCTGTGTATGACCTTTATTTAACTAGGCAAGTCGGTTAAGAACAAATTCTAAATTACAATGACGGCCCGGACGCTGCTGGGCTAATTGTGCGCCGCCCTATGGGACTCCCAATCACGGCCGGATGTGATACAGCCTGGATTCGAACCAGGGACTGTAATGATGCCTCTTGCACTGAGATGCAGTGCCTTAGACCGCTATGTCCATGTGTGTGTTAAGCATTCTAGTACAGTTAAATAGTTAACAGGCCTCTAAAATTAAATATTGCTATCCGTATCGGGGTTTTTTTGGCAAGTAAAAAAATATTGGCCAAAAATGACATTGGCGCATCACTATTCATTATAGTGTTGTGCTGTTAAATATTTGATATTATTATACGGACTCCTCTGTAATAATGTTTAATGTTCTTACACTTGAAAGCTTACAAGACCCTGTGTTACTTTTTTCTCTCTCTGTAGACAAATCCTGAGAGAGAACAGCTGTCTTCAGACACTCCTGCAGCACCTGAAGTCTCACAGCCTGACTATTGTGAGCAACGCGTGCGGCACGCTGTGGAACCTCTCGGCCCGCAATGCAAAGGACCAGGAGGCCTTGTGGGAAATGGGTGCTGTGAGCATGCTGAAGAACCTCATCCACTCCAAGCACAAGATGATCGCTATGGGCAGTGCCGCAGCACTGAGGAACCTCATGGCCAACAGGCCCGCCAAATACAAGGATGCCAACATCATGTCACCTGGATCGAGCCTGCCCTCTCTTCATGTCAGGAAACAGAAAGCCCTGATCGAGGAACTGGACTCTCAGCACCTCTCGGAGACGTTCGACAATATTGACAATTTAAGCCCCAAGGCGTCCCACAGGGGTAAACCAAGCAGGCACAAGCAGAATGTCTACAGTGATTACGATGGTGTCTCTAGATCAGACGGGTTTAGCCCCAACAGTGTGCCTGTGCGCCCCCCTTATGTGAACACACCAGTTCTGTCGAGCCCATCACCCAGAGACAACCCAAGGGGGAACATAGACAGTGTTAGGGCCGAGAGGGATCGGGGCCAGGACAGAGACAGACAGAGGGGTGCACCCAGTGGTTTCCACCCAGATCATGACTCTAAGAGAATGCAAATGCCCGCCACAACAGCTGCTCAGATTGCCATGGTGATGGAGGAAGTGAACAGCATTCACTTACTGACTGGCCTGGATGACCGGTCACCAGAGACCCCAAATCAAGACCCTCACTGTACAACTGCAGTACATGGTCATTCAAATGTATATCCCTACACTAAACCCGATCACTCGGGCAGACCATGTCCAATGCCCAAGTTGGAATACAAGGCATCCAACGACAGTCTCAACAGCGTAAACAGCACTGACGGCTATGGCAAAAGAGGACAGATGAAGCCATCTGTGGACTCATACTCTGAGGATGATGAGGGGAAGTGTTGCGTCTATAGAAAATATCCTGCAGACCTTGCTCATAAGATCCACAATGCCAACCACATGGAAGATGATGACGGAGAAGTTGACACACCTATCAACTACAGCCTAAAGTATTCTGATGAGCAGCTGAACTCTGGTCGGCAAAGTCCAAGCCAAAATGAGAGATGGGCGAGGCCTAAGCACATGGAGGAGATGAAACAGACAGATCAGAGGTCTGTGCGATCTCAAAGCCCAGGTTACCCCATGTACACGGAGGGCAACAGTGAGGGGGAGGAGAAATTGAAGTACAAACCCAGGTTTGTGCAAACAGAAATGCAACAAGGATTCAGATCAAGGAACACCAACCAACACCAACAAGATCAAAGCAATACTGGTCCCACTCAAGGAATGAACAAAAAGATGAACAACCAGACTATGTGCCAGTCTGTGGATGATTACGGTGATGACAAGCCAACCAATTACAGTGAGCGATACTCAGAGGAAGAACAACAGGATGACCAGCCGACCAATTACAGTATGAAATACAACAAGGGGCCTCATACGGAACAACCAATTGATTACAGTCTGAAGTACTCCGACACCTCCTCCCAAAAATCCATGTTTAGTCATTCAAAGTCATCCTCCACTCAGAGCTCAGTGAAAGACCATCTAAGCCAAGATGGTTCAACATCATCCATGACATCCAAAAAGAATGTAGGGAGACAAATGCAGCTACATCCATCCTCGGCTCAAACGAGGTCAGGGCCAACTCGACCAGGCCAGAAGAACACAACATGCAAACCTCCTACCGTCAATCAAGAGACCCTACAGACGTACTGTGTTGAGGACACACCCATCTGTTTCTCAAGGGGTAGCTCTCTGTCATCCTTGTCCTCAGATGAGGACGAAATGGAAGGCTGCAAGAGGAATGTGAATGCTGCTAGCAACTACCCAACTCTTCCCATCTCTGAGAAAGAGTCCACTGGCAGTCACGCCCAAGAACAAGGCACAACCGAGGGCCAGTCTGTGCAGTATGTCCGAATAAAGCCTCCAAGGACTAGTCAAGTTCATGGAGACGGATCCAGACATCACAAAGCCGTTGAGTTTTCATCAGGAGCTAAATCACCATCTAAAAGTGGTGCCCAGACTCCCAAAAGCCCCCCAGAACACTATGTGCAGGAGACGCCCCTCATGTTCAGCAGATGCACATCTGTAAGCTCTCTGGACAGCTTTGAGAGCAATTCCATTGCTAGCTCTATACAGAGTGAATTGTGCAGTGGGATGCCCAGTGGAATCATCAGCCCAAGTGATCTGCCCGACAGCCCTGGTCAGACCATGCCTCCGAGCCGAAGCAAAACGCCACCACCCCCTCAACATCCACCACCAATGAAACACAAAAAGGTGCCGCCGCCGCCAAGGGCGGATTTGGCTCCAAGGCATGCTGCTGTACACTCTGCTGTCCAGAGAGTCCAGGTGCTTCCGGATAACGACACCCTCCTACACTTTGCGACAGAGAGTACCCCAGATGGATTCTCTTGTGCATCCAGCCTCAGTGCTTTAAGCTTAGATGAACCTTACATTCAAAAAGATAATGAGCTCAAGATCATGTCTCCTGTTCACGAAGACAACCAGGGAAATGAGGCTGAGCATGAGCATGATGACACTACAGAATCCCCAAGCCAAGAGAAGCATTCACCTGGTGAGGTGGAAAAAGACATTTTGGATGATTCAGATGATGACGATATAGAAATACTGGAGGCTTGCATAAACTCAGCCATGCCAACAAAGTCATCGAGAAAACCCAAAAAGCAATCGCCTTCCAACACTACTTCTAGAATACCACCACCTACTGCCCATAAACCAAGCCAACTTCCTGTGTACAAGTTACTCCCTTCACAAACCCGAGGACAACAGAAGACTGTTGGCTTCACCCATGGAGAGGACATGCCTAGGATTTACTGCATAGAGGGAACCCCTATAAATTTTTCAACAGCCACATCTCTCAGCGACCTCACCATTGATTCACCCCCAAATGAGCTGGCCAACACTGAACGCTGTGCTCCTCCTTGTGCAGAAGTATTCTCCAGTCAAATAAGGGATACTATTCCAGAAGGGGAAAGTACAGATGAAAAAGATGGAGGTGTTACTTTATCCTTCACACAAGCTGCCACTGTAGAAAATGAAGGGGATGACATCTTAGCAGAGTGTATCAGTTCAGCCATGCCAAAAGGTAAAATCCATAAGCCCTTTAGAGTACAGAAAATGAATGATCAACTACAGCACCCTTCATCAGCTTCTCCTGTTAGTCTAGTCAAACAAGAGGTTGAAAAGAAAAAGCCCACATCCCCTGTTAAACCAATGCCACAGAGTAGTGAATACAGAGCTAGGATGATTAAAAAACCCCAGCCACCTTTCAACTTTGTTTCATACCCTGATAAAAACAAAGAAACCAAAATGCTTGAGCCAAAAATGGCCTCCAGAAATTTCCCAGATAAACCACCAAATGCAGATGAGAGGCCACGGCCAGGATTTGCTTTTGACTCGCCACAGAATTACACACCAATAGAGGGTACACCCTATTGCTTTTCACGCAATGACTCCCTGAGTTCCTTGGATTTCGAGGATGATGAACCTGATCTCTCAAAGGAAAAGGCACAACTTAGAAAAGACAAAGACCAGAGAAAAGTGTCAACGAAAAATCGTGGAGAGCCATCCGCAAGAACAAACAGGGCAAATGTACCACTGACTGCTCCAACAACACCTCTGCAGCAGAAGCAGGCAGTCTTTCCACAACCATCCAAAGAAAACGTTGGGCCAGTGCCAGATGAGAAGCAGAAGTTTTCCATTGAGGACACACCAATGTGTTTCTCTAGAAACTCATCTCTCAGCTCGTTAAGTGACATTGACCAAGAGAACAACAACAAAGACCTCCAGCCAAAAGAAGTGGAGGATGTAACTCAGGTAGAAGCTACTTCTAAACCCCAAGCCTCTGGTTACGCACCAAAAGCCTTTCATGTAGAAGACACCCCTGTGTGTTTCTCAAGAAACAGTTCACTCAGCTCACTAAGCATTGATTCAGAAGATGACCTTCTACAAGAGTGCATCAGTTCAGCCATGCCAAAAAAAAAGAAACAGACAGCCAGAAATAAGGGGGGGAATGACCAAGGAGATGCCACTGAGGAGAAAAGTATGGATAGAATTTTAGCTGAGGAGCCTGGTATCACATTGGATCTCACTGATACACATAGTCCAGTTTCTGAACAAGCCTTATCTCCAGACTCTGAATCTTTTGATTGGAAGGCTATCCAAGAGGGTGCCAATTCCATCGTCAGCAGTTTGCACCAGGCAGCTGCTAGCCTCTCTAGACAAGGCTCATCTGACTCTGACTCAATCCTCTCCCTCAAATCTGGAATATCCCTTGGCTCCCCTTTTCACTTGCCCTTAAATTCAGAGGATAATAAATCTGCATCCGACAAAGGACGCCCACGGATATTAAAGCCTGGTGAAAAGAGCACTTTAGAAGCCCAAAAAAAAGAAAAGGAAGAGGAGGCAGCAAAATCTCTTAAAGGGGGCAAGAAAGTCTACAAAAGTCTCATAACAGGAAAACCACGTGCCAGCGCTGAGACCCCAGCCTCATTACAGCAGAGGCCGACTGCCCCTAGTGTTCCCATGATTTCTCGTGGGAGGACAATGATCCAGGTCCCTGGCGTTAGAAGCAGTTCTCCAAGCACAAGCCCAGTCCAAAAGAAGCCTCCACCCCGTGGTCCAGCCTCTGTCTCAAAAACTCCTCCCACTCAAGGGCAGAATTCCAGTAACTCACCCAGAAGCATCAAACCACCTGCTAAATCTGATCCTAGTCCAGCCAAGGATCAGCCTGGATCTCAATCGGGATCAAGTAAAGCTTCATCACGATCTGGATCCAGAGACTCCACACCATCCAGACCAGCTCAGCAGTCCTTGACCACCAGACCCATGCAATCACCCGGTCGCTCCTCTGTGTCACCTGGAAGAAATGGTCTTGGCCCTTCAAACAAATTATCCCAAGTGCCTCGCACTGCTTCTCCAAGCACATTGTCAACTAAGTCTTCTGGTTCTGGCAGGATGGCCTACACCTCCCCTGGGAGACCGATGGGTCAGCAAACTCCACCCAAGCAGACTGGCTTGACGAGAAGCACTAGCGGAATCCCTAGGAGTGAATCTGCCTCAAAGACTCTGAACCAGTGTGGAGTTGCTGGCCCTTCTAAGAAGCAGGATTTGTCCAGGATGTCGTCCACAAAGTCTAGTGGAAGTGAGTCAGACCGGTCGGAGAAACCTGCCCTAGTTCGCCAGTCAACGTTCATCAAAGAGGCCCCTAGTCCAACACTGAAGAGGAAATTGGAAGAGTCTGCTTCTTTTGAGTCTCTGTCCCCCTCCTCTACCAGCCAGTCTCAAACGCCTGTGTCGAGTCCGTCTTTGCCAGATATGTCGTTAACTTTGCCCTGTCAAGGAAGCAACTGGAAAAAGTCTCCTCAGAATCCAAATTCCTCTGAAAATGGGGATGAGAAGCCTCAAAGAGGAGGGAAGCATGACATCTCCAGGTCTCATTCAGAAAGCCCCTCTAGGCTCCCTAATCTTAACAGGAAAGGTACATGGAAGAGGGAGAACAGCAAACACTCCTCCTCTCTCCCAAGGGTTGGCACCTGGAAGAGAACCGGCAGCTCATCTTCCATCCTCTCTGCATCCTCTGAGTCAAGTGAAAAGGGCAAGAGTGAGGATGAACGACAGCCACTGAGTCCAGCCCAAAGGTCCCCTCACGGCAAAGATGGAAACCCTTTAAAAGGAACATGGAGGAAGATGAAGGATAGTGAAATGTCTCAGTCAGAAGGCCGTGATTCTTCCTCCATAGAGTCCATGGACACCATGGCCATGGGGCACCAAATGAGCCCTGCAGTTTCCAAGACTGAGGATGTGTGGGTGAGGATTGAGGACTGTCCCATTAACAACCCGAGGTCTGGAAAATCCCCAACAGCAAACATCCCTCCTGTAATTGACAGTGTTATACTCAAAATGCCCTCTGTTGATCTCTTGACAAGTGAAACCCATCCAAAACATTCCTCAAATGAAAGTGTAAATGCTCTTAGGCTTGGTTCAGAGACTAATTTAAACTTGTTTAGGAGCAGTGAGAGTATTGATAAGAAAGGGCCAGACCTCAAGCCTGCTCAGAGTAACCCAAGCATTGTCCCAGAGGCCCATGAACTGTCTCTTGCTGAACGCACCCCTTTTAGCTCCTCCAACTCTAGCAAACACAGCTCACCGAGTGGGGCTGTGGCGGCCAGGGTCAGCCCTTTCAACTACACCCCTAGTTCCAGGAAGAGCAGTGCTGACAGTGCCACACTACCACGACCCTCACAGATACCCACGCCTGTCAGTGTAACCAACAGTGCAAAAAAGAGAGAGACTAAAGGAGAAAGTGCTGGTGAAAGTGGGTCCTACATTGTAACCTCAGTTTAAGTCACTTGAGGCTAGACTACACACTGATGATCTAGGGGAAATGTCTTGACCATACCTAGTGATATCTGTTGTAAATAATTACTTACAACAAACCCAATCAAAGCAAAGAAAAGATTCATCACAATTTTTGGTGTAAAAAATAAACATGTAAATAGTGAGTCACTAGACTGTTATTGTAGTTGATACCTAATTGATGGACCCTGTTTTTTTGCTGGTAGGAATGTGGCTGGGACACTGGTTATCAGAGGGAGAGAGGGAGACCTCTGAAGGATAATGTATGTGAATTTGTACTGTACAGATTTTAATTATGTATTTAATTTAAACCCCTGTCAAGATCCTGAATCTTGTCCGACTTGACAAAGATAATCACTTAAAGTTGCATATTTGGGATGTTAAAACACTTAAAGATCGACTTTAATACTACTCCGTTCGATTGGGAAAAAATGATATGCCTGTGTTTAGGTCAGAAAGAAAAGTAATTCTAATTTTTACTAATGCAAATGTATTATAAGCTACCCATCCTTGCATGTAAACTGCCCAGATGGTAAAGATGAACATTTGTGGTCACATGACATGTTGGTAGCTGTAGTGTAAAGTTTTACACTATTTCATGTGTGCTCTGAAAGTAAAGGAATTAACCGCAAGTTAACCTGAGAAATATTTCCATTGGAAAATAGATTATATGAGAGTAGACCGATACATGGCTCTGCTGTTTGTTGTTTTAATTGTTATCAGGTTAGTTGGTTGCTTTTTAACTAAGAGACTCTGAAGGACTGAATGAACACAAATATTACTATAGGGTTTTGGTGTTGGTTTATCTTTTTTTTTTTTTAAGGTAGTTTTAGTTTCCCTGTAATCACTGTAATGCTAAAACACATGATCAGAGGAGTTTATGTACTATTTTGTTCTACCCCAAAATTACACTGTCTGAAATACTTTTTTTTCTCTTTTTTTCTCATGCAATACATTTGTGGTCGGTTATTCAAAGGAAAAAAGTCACATTCCAAATTGTAAATCAGCATAATAAATCATGTTAAAATGTTGGGGTGAAAAACTGGTGTCCAGTGTTACTGAACAGTGGAAGTGTTTAATTATCATCTGTCTTGAAGATATTTTGGTAGTGAATGGAACTTAAGATCTGCTTAAAGTGAATGATGAACTCGTGTCATGACACAACTACATACACATTTCTTCTGTTGTACGAGTGCAATAACATAAGGGCAATCCGCATTTGAAATGATGAAGTGGTCTCCTCACCACTGTTTTGGTAGAAAGCTGGGGAATGGGGCTGGAGAAATGTAACCACTTAAATTAATAGAACTATGGATGCACGGTCTGACCATCCATGATATCAAAATTGATCGTTTTGACCATGTTTTGAGGCTATACAGTTTATTTACATGTACGTTTACAAAAATTGAAGAAAAAGCTTGTTTTGGGATATGATGGTGTACGACAGTTGAACTAAACTGGTGAGGCATTTACAAGTTCTATTACATTTACATTTACATTTAAGTCATTTAGCAGACGCTCTTATCCAGAGCGACTTACAAATTGGTGCATTCATCTTATGACATCCAGTGGAACAGCCACTTTACAATAGTGCATCTAAATATTTTAAGGGGGGGTGAGAAGGATTACTTTATCCTATCCTAGGTATTCCTTAAAGATTCATTCATTCATCAAGAATCAATGGGATATCATGAATAAAATGTAGAAACTGGCGAATCCCCAGTAAATCAACTCTCATCCATCATAGCACTTTCCATCGGTGTTAATTCTTTTTACATATTCTCCAGGCATTACATATTACGTAGCTAGGTGGGACAACTACATATCTCAGTCATAAGTAGCAGTTTCCTAAAAAAATGCTATCAGCAAAGTCTGAGCTAGTAAGGAGGAAAAGTCAAGTGCGTGTTCACCAAACACATTTGAGGGGAGCTTTGACTGGGCTGAGGGTGGCCAAGAGACCAGAGGTGGCTAAACGGAAGGCTCATTTTAGGGTGTAGGGTTTGAACATAGCCGGAAGGTAGGGAGGGGCAGTTCCCCTTGCTTTTCTGTAGGCTGCCATGCTCTTGGAGTAGATGTGCGCTTCGACTGAAAGCCAGTGGAGTGTACGGAGGAACAGGGTGACATGGGAGAACTTGGGAAGTGTCTCCCTGCAAAAATGGCAGACATTATGAATTGATGTGGTTTGTGATGGACACTGCATCACCCACAAAAGGTGTCACCTAGAAGGAAGCACCTTTTTGAGACCTCGTTTATGTTTAGCAGGATTATCATACAAAACCTGTTATTAGAAAGAGCATTACTAGTTTGATCATGTTTGTACATTGCAATCTTTGGCCACTACCATATCTGAAATACATCATTGTCTCTTTAAACATTGTCCAATTACAGCAAGAATAAACTAACTTCCGGTGGGCTGACCAATCACAGAACTACAGATCAGCAAATTAAATAGCATGGTAAACAGGTAGTTGTCTCCAGGTGCATTTTGAGAAGACGTCTCCGTTAAGTGATAATCCATCAGAGAAAGGTAGGTAATATATGTGACAAACAATTTAAACTTTGGTCAAATGTTTTGGGTAGCCTTCCACAAGCTTGCCACAATAAGATGTGAATTTTGGCCCATTCCTCTTGACAGAGCTGGTGTAACTGAGTCAGGTTTGTAGGCCTTGCTCACACATACTTTTTCAGTTCTGCCCACATATTTTCTATAGGATTGAGGTCAGGGCTTTGTAATGGCCACTCTAATACCATGATGTTGTCCTTAAGCCATTTTGCCACAACTTTGGAAGTATGGTCATTGTCCATTTGGAAGGCCCATTTATGACCAAGCTTTAACTTCCTGACTGATGTCTTGAGATGTTGCTTCAATATATCCACATAATTTTCCTTCTTCAGGATGTCATCTATTTTGTGAAGTGCACCAGTCCCTCCTGCAACAAAGCACCCCCACAACATGATGCTGCCACCCCTGTGCTTCATGGTTGTGGTGGTGTTCTTTGGCTTGCAAGCCTCACCCTTTTTCCTCAACATGACAATGCTCATTGTAGTGTCTTAACACTTAGTACTTATTTATGTAATAAGAAAGACTCTGAATACAAGCAATTGAACTGGAGCTTCACATTTACTCAAACTAGTTAGTGCCAGAATAACATAGAACAACAATACGCATGACCACGGGTGCTCCATCCTTAAAGGGGACATCAGTAATTAACAGAACAGTCATTATGGCCAAACAGTTCTATTTTTGTTTTCCATCAGACCAGAGGACATTTCTCCAAAAAGTACAATATTTGTCCCCATGTGCAGTTGCAAACCGTAGTCTTTTTATTTTATGGCGTTTTTTGAGCAGTGGCTTCTTCCTTGCTGAGCGGCCTTTCAGGTTATGTCGATATAGGGCTCGTTTTACTGTGGATGTAGTTACTTTTGTACAGGTTTCCTCTAGCATCTTCACAAGGTCCTTTGCTGTTGTTTTTTTTGTGTATATTTCACATTTATTTAACCAGATAGGCTAGTTGACAACAAGTTCTCATTTGCAACTGCGACCTGGCCAAGATAAAGCATAGCAATTCGACACACATAACACAGTTACACATGGAATAAACAAAACAGTCAATAATACAGTAGAACAAAAAAAACAGTCTATATAGTGAGTGCAAATGAGTTAAGATAAGGGAGTTAAGGCAATAAATAGGCCATGGTGGCGAAGTAACTTCAAAATAGCAATTTAACACTGGAATGGTAGATGTGCAGAAGATGAATGTGCAAGTAGAGATACTGGGGGGCAAAGGAGCAAGATAAATAAATACAGTATGGGGATGAGATAGATGGGCTGTTTACAGGTGCAGTGATCTGTGAGCTGCTCTGACAGCTGGTGCTTAAAGCTTGTGAGGGAGATATGAGTCTCCAGCTTCAGAGATTTTTGCAGTTCTTTCCATTCATTGGCAGCAGAGAACTGGAAGGAAAGATGACCAAAGGAGGAATTGGCTTTGGGGGTGACCAATGAGATATACCTGCTGGAGTGCGTGCTATTAGTGGGTGCTGCTATGGTGACCAGTGAGCTGAGATGAGGCAGGGTTTTACCTAGCATAAGGCGGGGCTTTACCTTAACCTGTAGCCAGTGGGTTTGGTGAAGAGTATGGCCAACCAACGAGAGCGTACAGGTCGCAATGGTGGGTAGTGTATGGGGCTTTGGTGACAACGGATGGCACTGTGATAGACTGCATCCAGTTTGTTGAGTAGAGAGTTGGAGGCTGTTTTATAGATGACATCACCAAAGTCAAGGATTGGTAGGATGGTCAGTTTTACAAGGGTATTTTTGGCAGCATGAGTGAAGGATGCTTTGTTGCGATATAGGAAGCCAATTCTAGATTTAATTTTGGATTGGAGATGCTTAATGTGAGTTTGGAAGGAGAGTTTACAGTCTAGCCAGACACCCAGGTATTTGTAGTTGTCCACGCATTCTTTGTCAGAGCCGTCCAGAGTAGAGGTCGACCGATTTATGATTTTTCAACGCTGATACCGATACCGATTAATGAAGGACAAAAAAAAGCAGATACCGATTTTTATTTTATATATATATATATATATATATATATGCACACACACATTTTTGTAATTATGACAATTGCAACAATACTGAATGAACAATGAACACTTATTTTAACTTTATATAATACATATTATGGGCTTTTGGATGGGTGTTCTTAAGGTGATTACACAGGTTGCTGGGATTTTTTTATTGAGCCATTGCTGAACCCATGATTACATCTTTATCACAAATAAGACACCTTGCTTTCCCTGGTGCCAATTCCATGTAATAGTCCCACACTGGTGCTCTGCTTTTCTCTGCCATCTGTAAAACACACAAACACACACACACAGCTCTGAAGTGTCAATGATACTGAAGAGTCTTCTTAGGAGACATACTCTCAACTGTTTGATTAAAAATAGAGTTTAAATTAACTATGATGAATGTTGAAAACAAAAACTGTAATTTCTATATGCAGGAAATCCTATTTTAATAATGGGCATGGTAAGAATTGACTACCAAAGTGCGAGTCATAATGCCCATGACACCTTCTAGCAAATTCTGAAAAGCTGTTCCTTCATTAATTTATTCCATAGGATATTTTTAGATTCACTTTAAAATAAAGTCTGTGTTTCGTGTAGGCTTACACGACCTTGCCAATTTTATAACTGTAGATATCCATAGGACAAGGTAACTCTGATCAATATTGGCTAAATATAAGCAAACATTTGGATTTAGGAAAATATGTTGACAAACGTTACCTTATCCTAGTGAGATTTACCCAGGTATCAAAACGGGAATGTGCTGATTGACAGAGTCGAAAGCCTTGGCCAGGTCGATGAAGACTGCTGCACAGTAATGTCTCTTATCGATTGCGGATATGATGTCGTTTAGGACCTTGAGCGTGGCTGAGGTACACCCATGACCAGCTCTGAAACCAGATTGCATAGCGGAGAAGGGATGGTGGGATTCGAAATGGTTGGTAATCTGTTTGTGAACTTGGCTTTCGAAGACCTTAGAAAGACAGGGTAGAATAGATAGTCTGTTGCAGTTTGGGTCTGGAGTGTCACCCCCTTTGAAGAGGGGGATGACCGTGGCAGCTTTCCAATCTTTGAGAATCTCAGACGATAGGAAAGAGAGGTTGAACAGGCTATTAATAGGGGTTGCAACAATTTGGGCAGATCATTTTAGAAAGAGAGAGCCCAGATTGTCTAGCCAGGTTGATTTGTAGGGGTCCAGATTTTGCAGCTCTTTCATAACATCAGCTATCTGGATTTGGGTAAAGGAGAAATGGTGGGGGCTTTGGCAGGTTTCTGTGGAGGGTGCCGGGCAGTTGACCGGGGTACGTGTAGCCAGGTGGAAAGCATTGCCAGCTGTAGAGAAATGCTTGTTGAAATTCTCAATTATCGTGGATTTATCGGTGGTGACAGTGTTTCCTAGCCTCAGAGCAGTGGGCAGCTGGGAGGAGGTGCTCTTATTCTCCATGGACTTTAGTGTCCAAGAACCTTTTTGAGTTAGTACTACAGGATGGAAATTTGTGTTTGAAAAAGCTAGCCTTAGCTTTCTTAACTGCCTGTGTATATTTTTTCCTAACTTCCCTGAAAAGTTGTATATCACGGGGGCTATTCGATGCTAATGCAGAGCGCCACAGGATGTTTTTTTGCTGGTCAAGGGCAGACAGGTCTGGAGTGAACCAAGGACTATATCTATTCCTAGTTCTACATTTTTTGAATGGGGCATGCTTTTTAAGATGGTGAGGTTGGTACTTTTGAAAGAATAGCCAGGCATCATCTACTGACATGATGCGATCAATGTCATTCCAGGATACCCCGGCCAGGTCGATTAGAAAGGGCTGCTCGCAGAAGTGTTTTAGGGAGCGTTTGACAGTGATGAGGGGTGGTCGTTTGGTCGCAGACACATTACGGATGCAGGCAATGAGGCAGTGATCGCTGAGATCTTGATTGAAAACAGCAGAGGTGTATTTGGAGGGCGAGTTAGTTAGGATGACATCTATGAGGGTGCCCGTGTTTACGGATTTGGAGTTGTACCTGGTAGGTTCATTGATAATTTGTGTGAGCTTGAGGGTATCAAGCGGCAACAGTGAGAGACTTGTTTCTGGAAAGGTGAATTTTTAGAAGTAGAAGCTCGAATTGTTTGGGTACAGACTTGGATAGTAATACAGAACTCTGCAGGCTATCTTTGCAGTAGATTGCAACACCGCCCCCTGGCCACGATAGCATAGATTCAAGGCATAATGTACAAACAAAGGTTGGATGAGAGTACATTGGAGGTAAACCTAGGCATTGAGTAATGAGAGAGATATAGTCTCTAGAGACGTTTAAACCAGGTGATGTCATCGCATGTGTAGGAGGTGAAACAACATGGTTGCTTAAGGCATATTGAGCAGGGCTACCAAAATCCTAATTGAGTTGATGTAAACTTCTGACCCTCTGGGAATGTGATGAAATAAATAAAAGCTGAAATAAATCACTCTACTGTTCTGACATTTCACATCCTTAAAATAAAGTAAAGACGGGGAATTTTTTACTAGGATTTAAATATCAGGAATTGTGACACTGAGTGTAAATGTATTTGGCTAAGGTGTATGTAAACTTCCGACTTCAACTGTATTTATCAGTATGGTCAACTCCTACTAAAGCACTAGGTCCACCCTTTACTACTCCTTCCTGTGACTCAATTAATTCAAACACCTGATTAACACCAGTGTCCGGCACAGATTCCATCCCTGTAGATCTTGCCTCACCACCTTACCATCCCTGCCTACTCCTTCCTTTAGCTGCATAACACGATCGCCTAGGCCTATATCAGCAGTCCCGTCTTTCTATAGCCACTTAAGCCGATTGGCACTAATCCTTTCTGTGTTTTCTGTAGCAGTTGACCATTGCAGAATTTGGGCTACTTTCTTCAAATGTGTCATCCATCTTTTCCTTGTGCTGCATAATGGAATTAATTGCAATTGAAATAGCAGGGTAGTGCAGAGGTCTCTGTGTCCTCTTTCAGTGTCGGACCATTCCCTTACCCTACCCTGCTGCCTGTCCCCTTCTCCCCCTGACTATTCCCTGACCCTACCCTGCTGCCTGTCCCTCCACCACCACCAGACCTCTGGAGCACCTCCCTTCCCCGACACATTTCTGGTGTGTAGCCTTCCTCCTCCTGGTCTTCCACTTGGGTGTGGTCTCTCGCAGAGGTTCTCTCTGTACTCTGTAGGACTTGGAAGCACAGGAAGTCCACCTCCATGTCTTGCTGACCCTCTGGTATTCCTAGAGCTGCAGATGACGCCACCGTTCACTTTACCCTGTAATCGGATGGATATTTTCGGTTTTGCAGTGATTATTATACTTTCTAACACATGCGCTATGCAGAAATCACTCCGTCATTTCCTGTTTGCAACAATTCTAATATACTGAACAAAAATATAAACGCAACATGTAAAGTGTTGGTTTCATGAGCTGAAATAAAAGATCCCAGAAATGTTCTATATGCACAAAAAGCAAATGCACTCAAATGTGTTTATCCCTGTTAGTGAGCATTTCTTCTAAGACAAGATAATCCATCCACCTGAAAGTGTGGCATATCAAGAATATGATTTAAGCAGCATGATCACAGATGCACATTGTGTTGGGGACAATAAAAGACCACTAGTAAATGTGTGGTTTTGTCACACAACACTGCCACAGATGTCACAGTTTTGAGGGAGTGTGCAATTGGCATGCTGACTTCAGGAGTGTCCACCATAGCTGTTGCCAGTTAATTGAATGTTAATTTCTCTACCATAAGCTACCGCCAACGTTGTTTTAGAGAATTTGGCAGTACGTCCAGCCGGCCTCACAACCAGACTACATGTAACCACACCACCCAGGACCTCCACAGCTGGATTCTTCACCTGCAGGAGCGTCTGGGACCAGCCACCCGTACACTTTTGTGGAGAAAGTCTCCACCAGTGGCTGGGCCTGGCTCGGCCACTGCGTGGTTTAGAAATAGCAGACCGAACAGATCTACTGCACTTTAGACTTGCTATCAATTAGAATGACAGATCGACAACACATTTCTGTGAATTTGGTTGGATCGCCCAAAAATGTACATATTGCAGCTTTTAAAGAAATGTGGATACTATTTCTTCCAAGAACAACAGTAAATAACATGCATACCCTCCAGATAATTTGAAAGTACTTCTTTGCACACCACTGTGGCACAAAAACCATCATGCCTCCACATGGCTAAACTGATGGAGAAGGTGTAGGAGCAGGTGAAGCTGCAGGCAGGGGTTTTGCTGGGGGTCCAATTGAACTGGTGCCCTTAAGTCTTAGCTTAGCTACTGATGGAGAAGCCACAGCTGTTGGGAGTTTATCAGTGGTGGCATTGGTCTAGCCAACCTTGCCTCTGTCCCCATCCTGAAATCATTGTGACGCATTAGACACCTTATTTGTGGACTGAACTTTGCATAAATGCAGAGAAACTAAGTAGGAATAAATGACACGATTTAACATTTAAAAAATAAAATATCTCACGCTTTGGATCACAGCAGAAGTAGGCCTAGTTGCACCCATGTACCCCTCAGTCCCTCGAACTAAGTGTCTTTGATAAGCATGACCAAAATTGGCATCTTGTAATTATCACTCCGGCGTACTTTATTGTGGGAGCAGAAGCACTGTCGGGAAAGCATTGGACGAAGCCCTTCTCTAAGTCACACCAAGCTCCTATGCTTGGCTTTTATACTCAAATTCTAGCTGCTCTTGGTATTGCAAACCATTTTTACCATTTATGCCACTTGGGAAGTCGAGGACAGTTCCCGGACATTTCTGGAGGGAATGATCCTAAACCTCACCCTCCGATCCAACAGGTCCCAGTTGTGCTCAATGGGATTGCGATCCGGGCTCTTCGCTGGCCAAGGCAGGACACTGACATTCCTGTCTTGCAGGAAATCACGCACAGAACGAGCAGTCTGGCTGGTGGCATTGTCATGCTGGAGGGTCATGTCAGGATGAGCCTGCCGGAAGGGTACCACATGAGGGAGGAGGATATCTTCCCTGTAACGCACAGTGTTGAGATGGCCTGCAATGACAACAAGCTCAGTCCGATGATGCTGTGAGGCACTGCCCCAGACCATGACAGACCTTCCACCTCCAAATCTATCCCGCTCCAGAGTACAGGCCTCGGTCTAATGCCCATTCCTTCTCTAAGTCACACCAAGCTCCCATGCTTGGCTTTTATACTCCAATTCTAGCTGCTCTTGGTATTGCAACCCATTTTTACCATTTATGCCACTTGGGAATTCGAGAACAAAGATCTGGAAATAATTTCCAGTAGCATTGCAGAGTTTTAGTAATTTGCAAAACATTGTCTTGGAAATTGTGAGTTTCACTTATGTTATGTGTTTGTGGAACTAGTAATGGTAATTACTCGAGTCCACTTCAACAGAGCAGCACGGAGTAGTTCTTTAAACTCTATTCCTGCCTGGTCGATGGATGGACGGTCTATAAGGTTGTTACTAGGAGCTAATAGACAATGTCCAGGACAAGGCCTTGTGGTAACACAGTTCACAAACATCTGTCTCCAGGAGTGGACATGAAGCCAAGGAGGGTAGCATGACCTGTGAGACCAGCTCGGTTTTGCATGTGCACAATATCATCCACCACCAGGACAAACTTAAGGAAAGTGTTTTTGTAACACTAATTCATTTTTGTTTTGTTTTGGAAATGATCCATATCCTAAAATGATCATGGTAAATGAAGACTGGGCTGTAGGTGTTACTGTAAAACGAATAATAAGGGGAAATAAAAACTAAACTTGTAAACCAGAGAAGATGCAATACAGAAGAGAGCGTCCTTATTTCAGTATGTGTTATTTTTTAGTGTTTATACAGTTATGCAAATTAACCACTCCTCACCTCTTTACCCGAGATCTGTCTCAGCCAGCGGGTTTTGTGGCGCTTGGGGCCAGTTGATAGCACTAACGGGAACCATACACGTACAGAAAGTCTGGCATGACTGATAGATGAAATGTCATTAATATGATTTGATAGGTGACTAGTGAGGGGGATTCCTTACTAAACTCAGCAAGAAAAGGAACGTCCTCTGTGTCAACTGCATTTATTTTCAGCAAACTTAACGTGTAAATATTTGTATGACAATAAGATTCAACTACTGAGACAAACTGAACAAGTTCCACAGACATGTGACTAACAGAAATTGGATGTGTCCCTGAACAAATTGGGGGTCAAAATCAAAAGTAACAGTCAATATCTGGTGTGGCCACCAGCTGCATTAAGTACTGCAGTGCATCTCCTCCTCATGGACTGTACCAGATTTGCCAGTTCTTGCTGTGAGATGTTACCCCACTCTTCCACAAAGGCACCTGCAAGTTCCCAGACATTTCTGGAGGGAATGGTCCTAACCCTCACCCTCCGATCCAACAGGTCCCAGTTGTGCTCAATGGGATTGCGATCCGGGCTCTTCGCTGGCCAAGGCAGAACACTGACATTCCTGTCTTGCAGGAAATCACGCACAGAACGAGCAGTCTGGCTGGTGGCATTGTCATGCTGGAGGGTCATGTCAGGATGAGCCTGCCGGATGGGTACCACATGAGGGAGGAGGATATCTTCCCTGTAACGCACAGTGTTGAGATGGCCTGCAATGACAACAAGCTCAGTCCGATGATGCTGTGAGACACCGCCCCAGACCATGACAGACCTTCCACCTCCAAATCTATCCCGCTCCAGAGTACAGACCTCGGTCTAATGCTCATTCCTTTGACAATAAACACAAATCCAACCATCACCCTTGGTGAGACAAAACCACGACTCATCAGTGAAGTGCATATTTTGCCAGTCCTGTCTGGTTCAGCGACGGTGGGTTTGTTGCCGGTGATGTCTGGTGAGGACCTGCCTTACAACAGGCCTACAAGCCCTCAGTCCAGCCTCTCTCATCCTATTGCGGACAGTCTGAGCACTGATGGAGGGATTGTGCGTTCCTGGTGTAACTCGGGCAGTTGTTGTTGCCATCCTGTACCTGTCCTGCAGGTGTGATGTTTGGATGTACCGATCCTGTGAAGGTGTTACACGTGGTCTGCCACTGCGAGGACGATCAGCTGTCCATCCTGTCTCCCTGTAGCGCTGTCTGAGGCATCTCACAGTACAGACATTGCAATTTAATGCCCTGGCCACAGCTGCAGTCCTCATGCCTCCTTGCAGCATGCCTAAGGCACGTTCACGCAGATGAGAAGGGACCCTGAACATCTTTCTTTTGGTGTTTTTCAGTCAGTAGAAAGGCCTCTTTAGAACAGAACAGGACCATGATTCGTATGTATTTTTTACAAAATGTAGGCCTATACACTTTGAATAGTCAAATAACAAAGAAACAAACTATTGATAACTGTTTACTTGAACACGGAGTAAAACACTACATTTAAGTGACTTGGATAGCCATTGAATGCAGTGGGATCCTCATCTCATTTGAGTGTTGGATTTAGGCTTGGGGTCAGTTTGTATTGAATGCAATCAATTCAGGAATCTAAATTATATTCCAATGCAATAATTGAAGAGGTAGGATAAAGCAATGAGGATTGTCTCTGAATGGATCAAGTTGAAGTTTGATTGACCAAGGTGTGTGTGTGTGTAAATGTCCATTGGCTCATTTCTCTGGTTGAGGGGATATGACACCACTCCCTTTTTACCTGTTGGCCTATCGGATGAGAGCATTCTGTAGGAAATGCTACCCAGCCATTGGAAGGGAGGTTGAAATGAGCACAAGTAAAAACAACCATTATTTTATAAAGTATAAAACTGATCAAGTGTATTTCATTGTCCTTTCTTAGGCCTTCTAGTAAGACAACGGACAAATAGTCACTTGTAAAAAAAAATCTTGTCACAAAAAATATATCAATGTTATTTGTCAGGCCAAGCGATTTACCTGCTGCGTTTCTTTTGGCACGTCAAGGCTGGCCTTGGGCTGATTTTAAATGTGTAACGGTGCATCAATTACCATCACCATTAGGTTCATCTAGGTCGTTAACAGGTATGCCAGTCGATCATTGTTTACTTCGTCTTTGTTTATATTTTATTTCACACTAGAAGCAAATGGGGTAAGCAAAAAAATATATAATTATTTTGTCTTTACAACTGATGTTCAACACAACAGTACATGTATTTATTGTTTGGGAATTACTATAACATGCAGGACTAAATGCATGTCTATAACACAGTCCCCCTCCAAAACTACACATATTTGGTTAGTGGAGACCCTGCTGAGTATTTCCCACCCTGCTTTAGCTGAGACAGGTAGAAAAGTTCTCTCTCTACAATCCAATAAGTGTCCCATATATGTGTATTGCAGTGAAAGGATTGGGTGGAGTAAGGAGTCACCAGTCCTCTGTATTAAACGCGTTGCCCAGCACAAGAGACCCATTTAAGTTTAGCAGACTGAGTAATTCTAATAACAGTTGTATTTTTATTACAATTATATTTCTATCAATATAGCTTACACAATAGCTTTCAACATCCCAGTATTTGTATAAACTTTCAAAATAATTGGTGGTGTAAAAAATAAAATGCGTACAACTATCATTTTTTTTCTTCCAGAGGTGGTTGCGATGCTGTGAAAAACCATTGTACTGCACTAGCGTGCAAAACAAAAAATGGATATTCCCAAAGTTAACATGTCTTTGCAGGAGGACTCTTATTTTGGAGGGAATAAATCTGCTATCATGCTGCCAGCATAATATCCTGCTGCTAGGAGAAATGTAATCATTTTCTCGTCTTTCTTTTGCAGGTTTATCTGCATATACCCTTCCTATGTAAACAGAAAGAAGAACCTTGCAGAGGGAAGACGGATACCCGCTGAAAAGGTAAACCAAACCTGCAGGATTCTTTTTATTTGTTTGGTTCAATACATGGTGGACCACTTGCTTTTGCAGATATATCCTGGTGAATGTGTACACACACCCACCATTGGTCTACCACAAACTCTTTCTGAAACAGATTTTTTTTTGTTGTAGTTTGTCACACGAGTGTTGAGGGACATGTCTGACATGTTGGTTTTCATCTCTGTCTCCCCAACCAGGCAGTGGAGAACCCTACTTGTGCTGAGATCCGTCATGTGTTGACAGTAGGGGGGGCAAATGTTCTTATGGAGATAATGGATTGCATACGTTTGTTCTTTTACATGCTTTAAAGAAGAGGGTAACTCGCCTCATTCAGTACCATTGTGTAGCAGTAGTTCCAACCTAGGTGAATCCACAACAGCCATTTTCCATTGTCAAACATTGAGTTATTTAGCAGACGCTCTTATCCAGAGCGACTTACAGTAGTGAGTGCATATATTTTCGTACTGGTCCCCTGTGGGAATCGAACCCACAACCCTGGCAAGCACCCACTGAGCTACACGGGACCAAATGTAATCATAGTAGGTTAAGGTATGGCGTTGCCCAATTTATAAGTCTCTCATTGTTATTTTACTTATCTATCACAGAACGAGATGTACTCTAGAGAGTGGAACAGGGATGTGACTTTCGGAGGAAGAGTGCGTGTACAACTGAAGCAGGAGGATGGAACTCTCTGCTCAGACAAGTTTGCATCACGTGAGTGCTTGTTTGTGAAGGGGAGAAGCAATGACCTATGGCTGAAGTTAGTCAAAAGGGAAGCAATGCAGTTAGTTTTACCATCAACTGCTTTATGTTATTTAAAATGATTCTCCTCTCTGATCCATGTTTGAAAGTTCTGCACTACGGTCCTTCTCTAACAATGCCCTGTTACACATTCCAGTTTGTGGATGCAACACATTTGTGTAAAACACACTTTAGTACTACAGCTTTATTATCCTGTCTGAATGTCCCCGAAGGTAAATACGTGATGATCTACTGTGCTGAGATGATCCCCAAACTGAAGACCCGGATCGGTGGCAGACTCTGGCTCCCAGCAAGGGGAGGGCAGCAGGAAAAGCAAGAAAAAGAGGAAGTAGCCACACAAAGTCGCCCATGTTGCTGTTTCTTGGTTTCGCACAGTAACAATACTAAGGAAGGAAGTATTTCGCAAGGAACTGGTACAGTGGCAGAAAGAATGAAAGAAGATTAATTTATGTGATGTCATTTTGTATAGGCCTACATGTGATGTTTATGCCATCAGTCACATGTAATTGTAAAAAGACATATTTTGGGGATACGGTCTATTCGGAAAGTATTCAGACCCCTTGACTTTACAGCCTTATTAAAAAAAAAATCCCCTCATCAATGAACACACAATACCCCTGAATGACAATGCAAAAACAGGTTGTTCGACATTTTTGCAAATGCATATATTTTTTTTAAAGTACTACTTTTACCTAAGTATTCAGACCCTTTACTCTGTACTTTGTTGAAGCATCTTTGGCAGCGATTACAGCCTCGAGTCTTTGCACATGTGTATTTGTGGAGTTTCTCATTCTTCTCTGCAGATCCGCTCAAGCTCGTTCAGGTTGGATGGGGAACTACACTGCACAGCTATTTTCAGGTCTCTCCAGAGATATTTGATCAGGTTCAAGTCCGGGTCTGGCAGTGCCACTCAAGGACATTCAGAGACTTCTCCCGAAGCCACTCCTGTGATGTTTTGGCTGTGTGCTTAGGGTCGTTGCCCTGTTGGAAGGTGAACCTTCGCCCCAGTTTGAGGTCTTGAGCGCTCTGGAGCAGGTTTTCATCAAGGATCTCTCTGTACTTTGCTCCGTTCATCTTTGCCTCGAACCTGACTAGTCTCCCAGTCCCTGCCGCTGAAAAACATCCCCACAGCATGATGCTGCCACCACCATGCTTCACCGTAGTGATGGTGCTAGGTTTCTTCCAGATGTGACGCTTGGCATTCAGGCCAAGGAGTTCAATCTTGGTTTCATCAGACCAGAGAATCTTTTTTCTGGTCTGAGTGGAAAACTCCAAGCGGGCTGTCATGTGCCTTTTATTGAGGAGTGGCTTCCGTTTTGCCACTACCATAAAGGCCTGATTGGTGGAGTGCTACAGAGATGGGAGAACCTTCCAGAAGGACAACCATCTCCACAGAGGAACTCTGGAGCTCACCTCCCTGACCAAAGCCCTTCTTCCTCGATTGTTTAGTTTGGTCGGGCGGCCAGCTTTAAGAAGTGTCTTGGTGGTTCCAAACCTCTTCCATTTAAGAATGAAGGAAGCCACTGTGTTCTTAGGAATCTTCAATTTTGAAGACATTTTTTGGTACCCTTCCCCATATCTGTGCCTCAACACAATCCTGTCTCGGAGCTCTGAGGACAATTCCTTCCACCTCATGGCTTTGTTTTGCTCTGACATGCACTGTCAACTGTGGGACCTTATATAGACAGGTGTGTGCCTTTCTAAATCATGTCCAATCAACTGAATTTACCACAGGTGTACTTCAAGCTGTAGAAACATCTCAAGGATGATCAATAGAAAGAGGATGTACCTGGGAAGTATGAGTATTTGTAGATGAAAAATGCATATTTGGCATACATTAATGTCATAAATAGACAAGATATTACGTTTCTTAAACTAAGGTGCAGACGGAACCGGGCAAATAAAGGTGGCTAGTCTTGCAAGTGTATGATGAGTAATTTGTGTAGGTAGGAGGCGTATGTACTGGCCCAGACAATGTTACAGTAATTGAGATATGGCTAAATTAAACTATAGTATAGAGCAAGCAAGCTTGATTAACCAAACCAGTAATCTTTCTGATGATACCAAAACATTTCTTCACTTTGCTACAGACAAATTATTGAATATGATCTTTCCATGATAGCTTTTCATTATTTAGAACTCAGAGGAATCAAGTGGATGTGACTTGTTTAATTTCATTCCCACCGATTTAAGATTCTGGCATTTTTGAAATATATATATTTTTTTACAATATTTCTTATTCTTACTTGTGAATACAATAAAGTTAGATTTTTTTTTTTACATTTTAAAAATAATTTGTTTATCTGGAACCATTCAGAACATTTGTCTTCATTAATTAGTGTAATAAAATCTAATTGGTATCATCAGCAAAGAGAATGGGAAGTACGGAACACAGCAGCACGGACCTTGATATAGATTAGGAATAACAAAATTCCAATTACCAAACCCTGTGGCACTCCACAGGATATCTTGGCCCTGGTAGATGCGCACCTGTTTGCATGAACAAATTGCTCTCTATCATAAACATAACTATATAACTAATTATATGTGTAAACATGAAAACCTTAATGCAATTTAGAAAGTCATATTTAATGATCAACCGTGTCAAATGCTTTGGATGTACTGTAGGTCTATAAGTCTACGCATAGCCATCGTTTCAGCTTTCATTTGATGACAGCAGAGTTTATTCCAATAATGTGCAAGAGATGTATCTGTGGTTAGAATTGGGAAATTGGGGAATTGCTTTAGTAAGGATTTGCCTACTGTATATATCGGATGTTGTTGGATAGATGGTATCAACAGCTGCTGATGTAGTTTCCTGTGGGTTTGCCTCAGTTCTCTCTTGTGGTTAAAAACTGAAAACAACATTTAGAAAGGAAAGCTCAAAGATGGGGTAAGTTTGATTTGTATTTTCAGTAGAATTGTAGGTGAACTTTTGTGTAGTACCTGTTAAGTTATTTACTTGTGGATGGAAGATACTGTGATAGACCATAGCTTAGCAGTAAATTGTAAATGCCTTTACCAGCAGCTTTGTGGCGTTGTGAGAAGAAATGTACTCTTCAGTTACTAATTATGCAAACTAACAAACAACATTCTGACTACATTGTAGTCACCAGCCTAGTCTCAGAACATTTCGTATTATTCTGTACGTAAATCCGAGACACCTCATTTAGAATGATATGGTACGTTTGGTATGGTTGCATAAGACAGATGGTTACTTAAGGCAAAATCAAAAGTAGGGTGGATGGGCAGGCGTAAACACGAACAGCTTGATCATTTTAGCTAGTTAGCAACTTTTCAACTACTTGCTACACTACATTTGCTTTTATTATGTATCCCCATTTAGTCACCAGCCTAGGCTCTGAGCATTTCGTATTATTCTGTATGTAAATCCTTGGGTCCAGCAAAATTAAGGCAGTTTATAAAATGTTTAAAACACAGCTCGGTTCATTCAACATGTCAATACCTCCTCCACTTTGAGCCAGTTGATATTGACATGCATATTATTAATATTAGCTCTGTGTACATCCAATGGCCAGCCGTGATGACATGTTCTGAGCCAATTGCAATTTTCTTATGTCCTTTTTTTGTGACACCAGTCTTCTCCCCATCTTAGCTACTACTGTATCAATATGTTTTGAACATGACAGTTTACAATCTAGGGTTACTCCAAGTAGTTTAGTCATCTCCACGTGATTTATTACAATATTTAGTTGAGTTTTAGTAAATGTTTTGTCCCAAATACAATGCTTTTAGTTTTAGAAATATTTAGGGCTAACTTATTCCTTGCCGCCAACTCTGAAACTAACTGCAGCTCTTTAAGTGTTGCAGTCAATCAGTCGCTGTTGTAGCTGACGTGTATAGTGTTGCGTCATCCGCATACATAGACACTCCGACATTACTCAGTCAGTGTAGTGTCGTTTCCCCAGCTAAACTGGGGAAATCCTGATTCTACCTGGATTGTGTTTGAGAGGATTCCATTAAAGAACCCTCTGTGTTCTGTTAGACAAGGATCTCTTTATCCACATTAAAGCAGGAGGTGGAAAGCCATAACACATACGTTTTTCCAGTAGCAGACTATGATCGATAATGTCAAAAGCTGCACTGAAGTCTAACAAGACAGCCCCGCAATCATTTTATCATTTCTCTCAGCCAATCATCAGTCATTTGTGTAGGTGCTGTGCTTGTTGAGTGTCCTTCCCTATAAGCGTGCTGAAAGTCTGTTTACTGTGAAATAGCATTATCTGGTCAAACACAGTTTTATTCCAGAAGTTTACTAAGGGTTGATAACAGGCTGATTGGTCGGTTATTTGAGCCAGTAAAGTTGGCTTTACGACTCTTGGGTAGCGGAATGACTTTAGCTTCCCTCCAGGCCTGAATTGAAGATGTGGCAAATAGGAGTATAAATATCGTCTGCTATTATCCTCAGAAATTGTCCATCCAGATTGTCATACCCTGGTGACTTGTCATTGTTGATAGACGACAATTCTTTCACCTCTTCCACACTGACTTCACGGAATTCAAAAGTACAATTCTTGGTTTGGTCCGATGTACTTTGGATGTGTAGTGTCAGCGTTTGTTGCTGGCATGTCATCCCTAAGTTTGCTTATCTTGCCAATGAAAAAGTAATTAAAGTAGTTGGCAATATCAGTCGGCTTTGATCAATGAGCCATCTGATTCAACTGGATTTACCAGTTTTTACAGTCATTTTCTTAATGGGTGCATTCTTATTAGCAACTGGAATAAGCAATTTCATGTGTCAAGTGCAGCTTCTGGTTGCTCCACATTCACACACCACAGACCAGCAAATATTCTTTACATTAACATATGAATCACTGCTACATGTCCAAAAGTATGTGGACTCCTGCTCGTCGAACATCTCATTCCAAAATCATGGGCATTAATTTGGATTTGGTCCACCCTTTTGCTGCTATAACAGCCTCCGCTCTTCTGGGAAGGCTATTCACTAGATGTTGGAACGTTGCTGCAGGGACTTGCTTCCATTCTGTCATGAGCATTAGTGAGGTTGTGCACTGATGTTGGGGTGATTAGGCCTGGCGCGCAGTCAGTGTTCCAATTAGTCCCAAAGGTGTTCGATGTGGTTGAGGTCAGGGCTCTGTGCAGGCCAGTCAAGTTCTTCCACACCGATCTCAACAAACCATTTCTGTATGGACTTTGCTTTGTGCTCTGGGGCATTGTCATGCTGTAACAGGAAAGGGCCTTGCCCAAATTGTTGCCATGGAGTTGGAAGCCCAGAATCATCCAGAATGGCATTGTATGCTGTAGCATTAAGATTTCCCTTCACTGGAACTAAGGGGCTAGCCTGAACCATGAAAAACAGCCCCAGACCATTATTACTTCACCACCCAACTTTACAGTTGGCACTATACATTGGGGCAGGGTAGCATTCTCCTGGCATCTGCCTAAGACAGATTTGTCCGTCGGACTGCCATATGGTGAAGCGTGATTCATCACTCCAGAGAACGTGTTTCCACTGCTCCACAGTTCAATGGTGGTGAGCTTTACACCACTTCATGTGGAGGTGTTGTTTTCTACCTTCAACACCTGAGGGGGCGGCCTGTCAGGAGGTCCAGGACCCAGTTGCACAGGATGGGATTCAGACCCATGGCACCAAGCTTGATGAGTTTGTTGAAGGCTGAGCTATAGTCAATGAATGGCATTATTACGTAGGTATTCTTCTTGTCCAGATGGGATAGGGCAGTGTGGAGTGTGATGGCGACTGTATTGTCTGTGGATCTATTGGGGCGGTAAGAAAATTGAAGTGGGTCTTCTAGGGTGTCAGGTAAGGTAGAGGCGATGTGATATGATCCTTAGCTAGCCTTTCAAAGCACTTCATGATGACAGATGTGAGTGCTATGGGGCGATAGTAATTTAGTTCAGTTACCTTTGCTTTCTTGCGTACAGGAACAATGGTGGACATCTTGAAGTAAGTGGGGACAACAGACTGGGATAGGGAGAGATTGAATATGTCTGTAAACACACTAACACTGGTTTTATCCTCAAAGCGGGCGAAAAATGTGTTAAAACCGTTTCAGCTAATCCTTCCCTTAAGCCTAACCTTAAACCTTTAACCTAAGTCCTAAACTTAACCCTGACCCCTAACTAACGTTGGCGAGCCAGCTAAAGTTAGCCACCTAGCTAGAATTCGTAACATAACATGTTTTGCAAATTCGTAACATATAATGCAAATTGTAGTTGGAACATATAAAATGGGTGCTGGACATCCATAAATTAATTTGTAACATAAATGGATATTTCAGATTTACTTATAGAATAATACGAAATGCTCTGATACCAGGATGTAGTTACACATGCCACATAGAAAGTTTCCATCAATCATGAATGGTTATTTGACGTCAATGACAATCCTCAATGCCATGAAACATTACATTAGAACATAGATTGTGTTTTAATGATTAAGTCAGAATATGAATGACATTCTGTGTCAATTTCTCCATAGGGACAACATGGATTTCTCAGAGCATTATGGGAATTTCTTAGAGAATTATGTCACAGAAGCTTATGGGGAGTTTGACTTGTATTATGACCCGTTACATGAAACCTCTCTGTCAGAACAAGGGCATCGATCCATATGGGTGCTGTCCATAGTTCTCTGCAGCATTGCCTGTGTCCTCGGTATCCCAGGCAATGCCTTTGTCATCTGGATAGCTGGAGTGAAGATGAAGAGGACAGTCAACACTGTCTGGTTTGTAAACCTGGCTGCAGCAGACCTTCTCTGCTGTGTCTCCATACCCTTCTCCATAGCTGACATCATACTGAACTCTCACTGGCCTTATGGAGAGGCTATGTGTAAGATTCTTCCATCCATGGTCGTACTCAACATGTTCGCCAGTGTTTTCACACTGGTTTTCATCAGCCTGGACCGCTTTGCCCTGGTCATCCTGCCTGTCTGGGCCCAGAACCACCGGAGCATCACCCTGGCCTGGCTGCTCTGTGGTCTGGTCTGGGTCCTGGCCCTGCTCCTCAGCCTCCCCTCTATGATCTACAGAGAAATTGTAGTCCATGATGATATGAACATAACACTGTGCATCTATAACCACCTACAAGACAAAACTGAGGGCAACCAGTCGGCTATCAAAGCCACCCACATCACCAGGCTTATACTTGGCTTCCTCATCCCCCTACTGGTCATCGCTGTCTGCTACCTGCTGATCGGTAGGAGGGTGAGCAGCGGCCGCTTTAAATCCCAGAGGGCCTTCCAGATAATTTTGGTTGTGGTGACGGCATTCTTTGTGTGTTGGCTGCCTTATCATGTCATTGGACTGGTGATCGAGTATGGCAAGGAAGCCTCGCAGGTCATGGCCAGGGCTCTAGACCCCCTGGCCATCTCTCTGGCTTACGTCAACAGCTGTCTCAACCCTGTCCTGTATGTGTTCATGGGTCAGGACTTCAAGGAGAGGGTCAGGGTTTCTCTACGTAAAATATTTGAGAAGGTCTTCAGTGAGGATATGACTCTGCGTTCCTCTGTGTACTCCAAGGGACAGTCACAGCTCTCAAGGGCCACCAACTCGTCTGAGGCTCAGGTCTGAGTCAGAAATGTCTCAGACCTAAAATGAGTAATCTGATATATAAAACATTTTATAAGCAATTAAGAAATCAGACTTTGACAGTAACAAAATAGGTTTTAAAGTTCAGTCCATCCATGCCTGATTTGAAATGTTACATGTATGGTTTGGTGTAAAGCTGTTGGGTTTTTGTTTGAAATTTGTCCTATAAACTCTCATCTATTACACTTATGTTTTTCTTATCAGTGTAGTTATAATGGGGTGTGGAGGAAGGAAGTACCACCACTGTAGATTACTCTGAAGACATACCAAATGAAAAAAGTTTTAGTCACCCACCCATCTTACACCTTCATGTAGCACTACATCTATCATTTAAAAAAACAAACCAATAAATATCAACTGGGGCTGGTTGGTGTAGTTGGTCTCCCGAGTGGTGCAGTGGTCTAAGGCTCTAAGGTTCGAATCTAGGCTGTATCACATCCGGCTGTGATTGGAATTCTCATAGGGCGCAATTGGCCCAGCATCGTCTGGGTTTGGCCGGGGTAGGCTGTCATTGTAAATAAGAATTTGTTCTTAACTGACTTACCTAGTTAAAGGTTAAATAAAAGTCTCTAGATATGCACCACAATGTGGTTAAGAGCTTCGAGAAGCACCATAATTAAACTTGACTAACCCCATATGCTGCCAGTGTAGTTGTCCGTGGAACTGAATATATCGAAATGTTCATTTTCATGTGTCAGAACAATCAGAATACCCTTTTGCTGACAGGCCTACTCAGAGCTATCTCCTGTTGTGTATGTGATGACTTTCATTGGGTGGGATGGAGTTTAATTGGAACAGGAGGAAGTGAACTATTAGCTGATCCTCTGCTGGGAAACTGAAACTTATATTTCACCCTGAGTTCCCTTTTTATCTTGCCTGTGTTTACATTCCTCCTAATGGATGTAGGAGCTATATAAATAGAATGACGAGAATGAACAAATCCCCTCAGACCACAACAATGTGAAAGTACACTTAAGGGAATGTCCGTTCCAGTAATTATCTTTCTGTATTTAAACTTGGAATCTGCCTTCTATGTCCTGTATGACTATCATCGGCCAATGCTGTAGTGTATTGATGTGGACAATAATTACACTTAAATGTTATACCATCCATCTGTTGCATATTTTATCAAATAAATCAATTCTATTTGGTCAGTAGCTGTGTCCTTGGTCATTGATAATGTATGATGTCATACTTCAGAAAGAGTCGCATGCTGTATACCAGAGATAATGTTTATTCTTATTCAGTCATTTTTTCATTACATCTAACTGAAAGTAAGAAAACAGCATTAATTCTTTACATAGCATACCTCGCATGTCAATGGAGGAAAAAACACCTTAAATCCATTGACATTGTGGTCTTTCAAAGCACACTTCTAAAACAGTACAAAGAAATCCTGATACACCCAAATAATGAACCTTTCAATACAGAAAAACACATTTCCTACGGCATCGAAATCATCTATTTTAACACCAATATATAAATCACCAGACCAATATGGCGTGAGCAACTACAGACCAATCAGTATCCTCCCTGTCATCTCCAAGGTTGCAGAGAAAGTGGTTATGGAACAGCTAACAGCCCACTTGAATGTGGGTAGTTGTCCCCTTCACCCCATGCAGTTTAGGTCACTCTACAGAGTCTACAGAAAATGTACATTGCTATCTCGTAAAGATGATCAAGGCCAAGCTGGACAAACGAGGTGTTGTAGGTGCAGTTCTCCACCTCAGAAAAGCCTTTGCCACTGTTAGCCACAACATCCTCTCCAAGCTATCCATCTTCATCTCAAGTGCTTTGATTAAAAAAAGCATGTACTTCTCCACAAAACTAAACGGACAGGTGTACCCAGACATACTCATCCACAGAAAAAAAATCTAAGCAGACAAGAGTTTTTAAAAATCTGGGCATTATCCTATACTTTAAACTTTAAAAAAACACATAAAAAATATCTCCACAGAATCAGATACTGTATATTCTCTGAAATGTTTTGAATTCACTCTCTACACAGGTAGCCAATATATATTTACATGCAATGATCTTCTCTCACCTGTCCTATTGTATCACCAGCTGGTCAACAACACCATAGTACCCTCTGTTGGATTTGACATTTTGAACATTGACATATTGAAGACATGATAGATCAGACGCATAGTATATTTAAGGAGTGAGATCTGTAGAAAGACAGAGTGGCTGTGGAATGTGCTGGGTGGATGGGAGGAGATCAAAGGATTGCTATAGGGGAGGCAGATGGACATCTGTGGACGAGGTGAAGGAGGGGTTGAGGTCAGAAGGTGAGGTCAGATCCCCTGAAGGGAGTAATATAGGTTTGGATTGGAGAGAAGGAGTGTCTTAAGTGGGATATATATATATCTGTGATGGGAGAAATGTTGGGTTGTCTGAATTACAGCTGTACAGAACTTTTGAGAAGAATTAAACTTGGTTAAAGCTTCTCTAGTGTCCGTGAGTTATTTACTCTGAAAAATATGATTTGTAATCAGACCAAAGAGTCCAGATCAGTGGAGCAGAGCTGGCAAGAAACAAGGTATGCTAGTTCCTACATGTATATCTGTTTCCACTCATTTTGACATCTTGGGGAGATGAGGATCGTTGGCTGAACTAATTATGGGATACGGATATGGAGAGCCTAAGTTTAATTCTATAGGCCCATTGTGTAATGACCGGTCTTAGCTTTATTATAAATGGTAAGGCCCGGAAGGTAAACTCTTACAGGCTGGTACCTGTAGTGTAAGTCCTAGGGGGTAAATCCCTAGTAGGTTGGTTCATGCAAGTACTATAAAGTCAATAGTAAACCCCAGTGGGTTAATACCTGCGATTACTATAAATATAGGGTGAGTCCCAGAAGGTAAGTCCGGGTAGGCTGGAACCTGCGAAGGGTAAGTCCTAGGGGGTAAATTCCGGCAGTGTTGGTTCCCTGCATAACCTATAACTGGGTGAGAGCCTAGTTGTAGTAGCCATAAAAGTGTGTGTGTGTGTGTGAATGGGAGGTTAGTTGTGTGACCTGTTGGGGTACTGAACCATGGACAATTATATGGAAATATGAAGACAAGTGTGAATAATTTTGGTGAGGTGTGTTATCAATAATAGGGATATTGGAGGAGATATGGCACAAAGCCATTAAGAAATTGTATTCTCCAGTAATAACTTTGCAGATGCTATGGTATCGGTTCTAATACAAAGTATTAAGTGCTGTGACCAATTAATTATTATCTGGGGAAGTGTGTAGTGCTATCTTAGCACATAGTTAATAAAAGGTGTGTATTTTAGACGGGAGTGAAGAAATGTAAAATACCCTGAACACCATTGGGAGTGTTTAGGGATTAATAACTATTGATATGGTGACAGACGGACCGGACCCGTTACTCCCTGTAATATAGTGTAACGGCTGTCGTTGGTGGAAGAAGGTGAGGACCAAAGCTCAGCGTGGTAAGTGTTCATGTTTTTTAATAAAGTAATGAACACGGAACAAAACAATAAACGTGAAGTCATCAAACAGAAACAGTCCCGTGTGGCACAGACACTAACACGGAAAATAAACACCCACAACTCAAAAGTGAAACCAGGCTCCCTAAGTATTTACATTTACATTTAAGTCATTTAGCAGACGCTCTTATCCAGAGCGACTTACAAATTGGTGCATACACCTTATGGCATCCAGTGGAACAGCCACTTGCATCTAAATCTTTTTTTTTTGGGGGGGGGGGGGTGAGAAGGATTACTTACCCTTACTTACCCTATCCTAGGTATTCCTTGAAGAGGTGGGGTTTCAGGTGTCTCCGGAAGGTGGTGATTGACTCCGCTGTCCTGGCGTCGTGAGGGAGTTTGTTCCACCATTGGGGGCCAGAGCAGCGAACAGTTTTGACTGGGCTGAGCGGGAACTGTACTTCCTCAGTGGTAGGGAGGCGAGCAGGCCAGAGGTGGATGAACGCAGTGCCCTTGTTTGGGTGTAGGGCCTGATCAGAGCCTGGAGGTACTGAGGTGCCGTTCCCTCACAGCTCCGTAGGCAAGCACCATGGTCTTGTAGCGGATGCGAGCTTCAACTGGAAGCCAGTGGAGAGAGCGGAGGAGCGGGGTGACGTGCGAGAACTTGGGAAGGTTGAACACCAGACGGGCTGCGGCGTTCTGGATGAGTTGTAGGGGTTTAATGGCACAGGCAGGGAGCCCAGCCAACAGCGAGTTGCAGTAATCAAGACGGGAGATGACAAGTGCCTGGATTAGGACCTGCGCCGCTTCCTGTGTGAGGCAGGGTCGTACTCTGCGGATGTTGTAGAGCATGAACCTACAGGAACGGGACACCGCCTTGAGGTTAGTTGAGAACGTCAGGGTGTTGTCCAGGATCACGCCAAGGTTCTTAGCGCTCTGGGAGGAGGACACAATGGAGTTGTCAACCATGATGGCGAGATCATGGAACGGGCAGTCCTTCCCGGGAGGAAGAGGAGCTCCGTCTTGCTGAGGTTCAGCTTGAGGTGGTGATCCGTCATCCACACTGATATGTCTGCCAGACATGCAGAGATGCGATTCGCCACCTGGTCATTCAGAAGGGGGAAAGGAGAAGATTAATTGTGTGTCGTCTGCATAGCAATGATAGGAGAGACCATGTGAGGTTATGACAGAGCCAAGTGACTTGGTGTATAGCGAGAATAAGAGAGGGCCTAGAACAGAGCCCTGGGGGACACCAGTGGTGAGAGCGCGTGGTGAGGAGACAGATTCTCGCCACGCCACCTGGTAGGAGCGACCTGTCAGGTAGGACGCAATCCAAGCGTGGGCCGCGCCGGAGATGCCCAACTCGGAGAGGGTGGAGAGGAGGATCTGATGGTTCACAGTATCGAAGGCAGCCGATAGGTCTAGAAGGATGAGAGCAGAGGAGAGAGAGTTAGCTTTAGCAGTGCGGAGCGCCTCCGTGATACAGAGAAGAGCAGTCTCAGTTGAATGACTAGTCTTGAAACCTGACTGATTTGGATCAAGAAGGTCATTCTGAGAGAGATAGCGGTAGAGCTGGCCAAGGACGGCACGCTCAAGAGTTTTGGAGAGAAAAGAGAGAAGGGATACTGGTCTGTAGTTGTTGACATCGGAGGGATCGAGTGTAGGTTTTTTCAGAAGGGTGCAACTCTCGCTCTCTTGAAGACGGGAGGGACGTAGCCAGCGGTCAGGGATGAGTTGATGAGCGAGGTGAGGTAAGGGGAGAAGGTCTCCGGAAATGGTCTGGAGAAGAGAGGGGATAGGGTCAAGCGGGCAGGTTGTTGGGCGGCCGGCCGTCACAAGACGCAAGATTTCATCTGGAGAGAGAGGGAGAAAGAGGTCAGAGCATAGGGTAGGGCAGTGTGAGCAGAACCAGCGGTGTCGTTTGACTTAGCAAACGAGGATCGGATGTCGTCGACCTTCTTTTCAAAATGGTTGACGAAGTCATCTGCAGAGAGGAGGAGGGGGGAGGATTCAGGAGGGAGGAGAAGGTGGCAAAGAGCTTCCTAGGGTTAGAGGCAGATGCTTGGAATTTAGAATGGTAGAAAGTGGCTTTAGCAGCAGAGACAGAGGAGGAAAATGTAGAGAGGAGGGAGTGAAAGGATGCCAGGTCCGCAGGGAGGCGAAGTTTTCCTCCATTTCCGCTCGGCTGCCCGGAGCCCTGTTCTGTGAGCTCGCAATGAGTCGTCGAGCCACGGAGCGGGAGGGGAGGACCGAGCCGGCCTGGAGGATAGGGGACATAGAGAGTCAAAGGATGCAGTAAGGGAGGAGAGGAGGGTTGAGGAGGCAGAATCAGGAGATAGGTTGGAGAAAGTTTGAGCAGAGGGAAGAGATGATAGGATGGAAGAGGAGAGAGTAGCGGGGGAGAGAGAGCGAAGGTTGGGACGGCGCGATACCATCCGAGTAGGGGCAGTGTGGGAAGTGTTGGATGAGAGCGAGAGGGAAAAGGATACAAGGTAGTGGTCGGAGACTTGGAGGGGAGTTGCAATGAGGTTAGTGGAAGAACAGCATCTAGTAAAGATGAGGTCAAGCGTATTGCCTGCCTTGTGAGTAGGGGGGGAAGGTGAGAGGGTGAGGTCAAAAGAGGAGAGGAGTGGAAAGAAGGAGGCAGAGAGGAATGAGTCAAAGGTAGACGTGGGGAGGTTAAAGTCGCCCAGAACTGTGAGAGGTGAGCCGTCCTCAGGAAAGGAGCTTATCAAGGCATCAAGCTCATTGATGAACTCTCCGAGGAACCTGGAGGGCGATAAATGATAAGGATGTTAAGCTTGAAAGGGCTGGTAACTGTGACAGCATGGAATTCAAAGGAGGCGATAGACAGATGGGTAAGGGGAGAAAGAGAGAAAGACCACTTGGGAGAGATGAGGATCCCGGTGCCACCACCCCGCTGACCAGAAGCTCTCGGGGTGTGCATGAACACGTGGGCGGACGAGGAGAGAGCAGTAGGAGTAGCAGTGTTATCTGTGGTGATCCATGTTTCCGTCAGTGCCAAGAAGTCAAGGGACTGGAGGGAGGCATAGGCTGAGATGAACTCTGCCTTGTTGGCCGCAGATCGGCAGTTCCAGAGGCTACCGGAGACCTGGAACTCCACGTGGGTCGTACGCGCTGGGACCACCAGAGTAGGGTGGTCGCGGCCACGCGGTGTGGAGCGTTTGTATGGTCTGTGCAGAGAGGAGAGAACAGGGATAGACAGACACATAGTTGACAGGCTACAGAAAAGGCTACGCTAATGCAAGGAGATTGGAATGACAAGTGGACTACACGTCTCGAATGTTCAGAAAGTTAAGCTTACGTAGCAAGAATCTTATTGACTAAAATGATTAAAATGATACAGTACTGCTAAAGTAGGCTAGCTGGCAGTAGCTGCGTTGTTGACACTACACTAATCAAGTCGTTCCGTTGAGTGTAATAGTTTCTACAGTGCTACTATTCGGGGCTAGCTGGCTAGCTAGCAGTGTTGTTTACGTTACGTTGCGTTAAAAGAACGACAATAGCTGGCTAGCTAACCTAGGAAATCGCTCTAGACTACACAATTATCTTTGAAACAAAGACGGCTATGTAGCTAGCTATGTAGCTAGCTACGATCAAACAAATCAAACCGTTGTACTGTAATGAAATGAAATGAAAATGTGAAACTACCTGACCGGGTTGTTGAATTCGAAACAGTAGACGTTGGCTAGCTGTTAGCTGTTGGCTAGCTAGCAGAGTCTCCTACGTTAAGGACGACAAATAGCTGGCTAGCGACCCTCAGTGAATTAAGATAATCACTCCAAGGCTACACACACTAAACTACACAATTATCTTGGAAACAAAGACAGCTATGTAGCTAGCTAACACTAGACTAATCAAGTCGTTCAGTTGAGTGAATAGCACTACAGTGATGCTAATCCGTGTGCGTTAGCTAGCGTTGCTAGCTCCTGGGCGAATAGCAGTGAAGGCTACGTTAGGGCGACGAAATACGATAATTATGCAATTATCTCTGATACAAGGACGGCTATGTAGCTAGCTAAGAAGAATTGCTAAGATTAGACAAATCAACCGTTGTACTATAATGAAATGTAATGAAAAAGTTATACAACCTGCAGAGCGAAGTGCGAATGCGACCGCTCGCTCCAACCCGGAACCGGAAACGTATGATTCTCAATCAGGGACAACGATTGACAGCTGCCTCTGATTAAGAACCATACCAGGCCGAACACAGCAATCCCAAATCAAAAGAAAAAAGAACATAGACAACTCACCCAACACACGCCCTGACCATACTAAAACAAAGACATAATAAAATAACTAAGGTCAGAACGTGACATATAGAGCTAGCAGTGTTTAATAAAGCCATAGAGGTGCTGAAAGAAGCGCCCGATTCGGCTGGAATATGGGTTAAATTTAGCAAATTAGATCAAATTGGACAACATTTTCCCGCTAACAGAGAATTCAAATCTAATAAAGAATCCAGGGAGGCAATTATGACTTGGCATAAAAACATAAAACCAGAATCAAAAGCTCAATATACTAGTGTTTTGATACAGCACTTTCAGAGGCCAGTGGAATCAGCCTGATCGGGAACGTGACTTTCTTGTTTCTCCTTTCCTGTTGACGAAGCTTTTGTCTGGTTTAAATATTATTTATGACAAAAACAACCGGAGGATTGATTTTAAACATCGTTTGGCATGTTTCTACTAACTTTTATTGTACTTTAAAAAAATGTTGTCTGGACTTAGTGCACGTGCGTTAAGAGTTTTCAATTTTGTTAGACATTTTATTTCGTTATACTCTGAAATTGCTGAGAAACTTACAGAGTGGAAGAAAGGGGGGGAAGGGACCCCATGAGGGGATAGAGTGGAATCAAGAGTGTGAGGAAGCATTTGTCGAGTTAAAGAAGCAATTGGGTCAAGCGCCAGCATTGGAATTGCCAAACCTAAAATGTTCTTTTAAATGGGGTTGCAAAACACGGCTTCAATTACAATGGGTCAAAAAGTAGAGTTTATGTTCCCCAGGCAGTATCAACCATAGTGGACAGCACAAAAGCATAACATGTTACTAGTGCAAGATGGACAAACAAAGAAGTTAACAGTAAATGGGGAAAATCTACAATTACATAAGTTTGGTGGTTTGAATCCTGCGTCATTAATGCCGTTGCATGGGGAGGGTGAATCGCATACATGTGACCCAGATCAGATTACTCCAAAACCCAGTCCTGGTTTGCAAGAGACAGCATTGGAAATGGGTAAAATATTGTATGCAGATGGCTCTAGTTACAACACAGAAGGGAAGCGAGTAACATAACGGGGTAGACTGTGTGTGGTATGCATTTGGAGTAGTTCATGATTTCGGTACATTCTGGTCACAATGGGGCGTGTTAACAGCGACAGCGATTTTTTTTTTAATCATGAGACATTTTATGTGGTTTTATTTTTTAAATAAAGTTACGTTTGATATCGTCTTATTCTGGAATACGATTCTAGAATGGACGAAAGGATGGAGGGGTCACGAGGAATTAGTATAGGGGTTACCTAACCTAAAATGAACTGGGATCACGAGGAATTAGTATAGGGGTTACCTAACATAATATGAACTTGGATCACGAGGAATTAGTATAGGGGTTACCTAAAATTAACTGGGATCACAAGGAATTAGTATAGGGGTTACCTAAAATGAACTGGGATCACAAGGAATTAGTATAGGGGTTACCTAAAATGAACTGGGATCACAAGGAATTAGTATAGGGGTTACCTAACATAATATGAACTGGGATCACGAGGAATTAGTATAGGGGTTACCTAACCTAAAATGAACTGGGATCACGAGGAATTAGTATAGGGGTTACCTAACCTAAAATGAACTGGGATCACGAGGAATTAGTATAAGGGTTACCTAACCTAAAATGAACTGGGATCACAAGGAATTAGTATAGGGGTTACTTAACCTAAAATGAACTGGGATCACGAGGAATTAGTATAGGGGTTACCTAACCTAAAATGAACTGGGATCACAAGGATTATTAGTAAAATGAACTGGGATCACGGGAATTACTATAGGGGTTACCTAACCTAAAATGAACTGGGATCACGAGGAATTAGTATAGGGGTTACCTAACCTAAAATGAACTGGGATCACACGAGGAATTAGTATAGGGGTTACCTAACCTAAAATGAACTGGGATCACGAGGACCTAACCTAAAATGAACTGGGATCACGATAGGGGTTACCTAACCTAAAATGAACTGGGATCACGAGGAATTAGTATAGGGGTTACCTAACCTAAAATGAACTGGGATCACGAGGAATTAGTATAGGGGTTACCTAACCTAAAATGAACTGGGATCACGAGGAATTAGTATAGGGGTTACCTAACCTAAAATGAACTGGGATCACGAGGAATTAGTATAGGGGTTACCTAACCTAAAATGAACTGGGATCACGAGGAATTAGTATAGGGGTTACCTAACCTAAAATGAACTGGGATCACGAAGAATTAGTATAGGGGTTACCTAACCTAAAATGAACTGGGATCACGAGGAATTAGTATAGGGGTTACCTAACCTAAAATGAACTGGGATCACAAGGAATTAGTATAGGGGTTACCTAACCTAAAATGAACTGGGATCACGAGGAATTAGTATATGGGTTACCTAACCTAAAATGATTATTATTACTTTTTTATGTGGTGTAGTGGTTATGGAAAATCATGGGGAAAAGGAGACCAGTGAATCGTTAGACTCGGTGGGGAGACACTGTCGCTGTGTTGTGGGATTTATTGAATGGGGTCTTTTCAATTCAGTTAAATTGGGTATGCAGGAGGATGGAAATGTTTTGAAGAGGAATTTTAATGGTTTCCGAAGGACAGGGAAAGAAAGGGAGAAAATTCCTAATGAGGAATGATCAACCTCTTTAGAAATTAACGGAATAGGGGGATTTAATTATAAAATTCATGAGAAACACCATTCTCTATCCAAATTGTACCATTACTTTAGGAGATTATTATTATTTCCGTAGGGAGTTATAAAGAGTTGTAATTCTAAATTGATGAGTTATTCGAAATTTGTTTATTTTATTTTTTTTATCATGTGTTGGAAGGGAAAATGACCAGTTCCCTGAGGTCCTGATCTTTGTGTACTTATACAGTGGTACTGTGTTCAGTCTGCTTATAGAAAGGAAAATATATGTTAATAAAGGATGACAGTTACTTCAAATGGATTGTGATATATGTCTTGCTGATTTCATGTTGTGATTTTGTTTTGATACAAATTTCACCAGATTGGGATCCTGGAGTGGGAGTTCTGCGAGGGGTTAGGGTGCTATCTTCATGATCTGGTAACTCTTCTGAGAGGTCACCAGTAGCATAAGGGAGTATGGGCTAATGTAGAAAATGGTTTTAGCAGTAACAGAATGTTATGCTTTTTTGACATTTGTTTTAGCGATGTTATGAAAAGGTATAGTCAATGTTTGTCTAAATTTCCTGAAACAGAAATAAAACTTAACTGTTGTTATGATCTGTGCTCTTTTGAGGTTATCATGGAAGGTGACGTCAGATCGTGTCTTAATGCATGGTAGGAATAATTAGACCATAGACAGTGTGTGTAAACCTCAAAACCCTCCCTAACTGGCTGAAGAAAGAGCGACAAAGGCTTGCTCTGAGAGACAGTGACTTTTACCACTCCTATTAGAGTCTGAGCCATAAACCAGGGCCGGGGCCGGGGTGCTGAGAGCGCGTGTGGAGTGAGCGTGGAGAGAGAACAAGCTCAGGTGAGAGACTCGTGTACGTGGGAGAAACGGAAGTATCTACTTGGATATTAAAACCGGTACATTATCAAGGACCATGAAATGTGACATGTGCCGTTGGGAAAATGAACTGTAAACGATATCTGAAGAAGACATGCTAGAATGATAAGTGCCGGGTGAAGGAAAGGGGGGGTGGTGGTATACACTCTGCTAATTATTTAAACTAAGAATGCATTGAGATACTGATCTTTCTTTACCAGGCCACTCATGACAGGAAAACAGGGACAAAGGGGGGCTGTAATGAGAAGAGTTATGACAGGCAATAAAAGGTTGTTTATAAATGTGTGTTCTAACAGGGATGATCTGTGCTAAGTAGACGCATAGTATATTTATTAAGGAGTGAGATCTGTAGAAAACAGAGTGGCTGTAGAATGTGCTGGGTGGATGGGAGGAGATCAAAGGATTGCTATAGGGGAGGCAGATGGACATCTGTGGACTAGGTGAAGGAGGGGTTGAGGTCAGGAGGTGAGGTCAGATCCCCTGGTGGGGGGTAATAAAGGTTAACTACCTACTTCCTGTGGAACCATAAGATGTAAGGATTGGAGAGAAGGAGTATCTTAAGTGGGATATATATATCTGTGATGGGAGGAATGTTGGGTTGTCTGAATTGCAGCTGTATAGAACCTTTGGGAAGAATTAAACTTGGTTAACTTCATACAGCTACCCCCCTACTTTTTTCAATTTCCGCGTGAAGACATACCCAAATCTAACTGCCTGTAGCTCAGGCCCAGAACCAAAGATATACATATTCTTGGTTTATTTTGAAAGAAAACACTCTGACGTTTGTGAAAATATGAATTGAATGTAGGAGAATATAACACAATATATCTGGTTTAGATAGTACAATGAAAAAAACATATGTTTTTTATTTTTTATTGTAGGCTGGGAAGACTGAATCTGCAATAGGTAAGCAGCTTGGTTTGAATAAATCAACTGTGGGAGCAATTATTAGGAAATGGAAGACATACAAGACCACTGATAATATAAATGCAACATGTAAAGTGTTGGTGCTAATAATTGCTCCCACAGTTGATTTCTTCAAACCAAGCTGCTTACCTATTGCAGATTCAGTCTTCCCAGCCTGGTGCAGGTCTACAATTTTGTTTCTGTTGTCCTTTGACAGCTCTTTGGTCTTGGCCATAGTGGAGTTTGGAGTGTGACTGTTTGAGGTTGTGGACAGGTGTCTTTTATACTGATAACAAGTTCAAACAGGTGCCATTAATACAGGTAACGAGTGGAGGACAGAGGAGCCTCTTGAAGAAGAAGTTACAGGTCTGTGAGAGCCAGAAATCTGCTTATTTGTAGGTGACCAAATACTTATTTTCCACCATAATTTGCTAATAAATTCATTAAAAATCCTACAATGTGATTTTCTGGATTTTTTTTCTCATTTTGTCTGTCATAGTTGAAGTGTACCTATGATGAAAATTACAGGCCTCTCTCATCTTTTTAAATGGGAGAACTTTCACAATTGGTGGCTGACTAAATACTTTTTTGCCCCACTGTATATATACACTTGTTTTTACAGGGTACAACACTGTGCTCTAACCATACTTTTATTTTTGAGAGTATGTGGATGTAGGTTCTTGGTAAAAATAATAATATGTATATATATATATTTTTACCATACTCTCAAAAAAACAGTGTACATGGGGTCAAATTGCACTTCCTACGGCTTCCACTAGATGTCAACAGTTTTTAGAACCTTGTTTGAGACTTTTACTGTAAATTAGGGGGGAATGAGAGGGAATTGAGTCAGTGGTCTGGCAGAGAGGCATTAGCTGACCACGCGCATTCACGTGAGAGTTAGCTTGAGTTCCATTGCATTTCTACAGACAAAGGAAGACATTATTGAAGATTTATGATAAAAACATCCCAAAGATTGATTCTATACTTCATTTGACATGTTTCTACGAACTGTAATATACCTTTTTTGACTTTTCGTCTGAACTAAGCAATCGTGCATTGAGCATTTGGATTACTGGGCTGAACGCGCAAAACAAAAAGGAGGTATTCGGACATAAATGATGGACTTTACCGAACAAATCAAACATTTATTGTGGAACTGGGATTCTTGGGAGTGCATTCTGATGAAGATCATCAAAAGTAAGTGAATATTTATAATGTTATTTCTGACTTCTGTTGACATGGCGGATATCTGTATGGCTTGATTTGTTGTCTGAGCGCTGTACTCAGATTATTGCATTGTGTGCTTTTTCCGTAAAGCTTTTTTGAAATCTGAGACAGCATTAACCTCTTGCGACGAGCAATCCTGTATCCAGGATCCTATTTATAGCCTCAAGCTCATTACCATAACGCAACGTTAACTATTCATGAAAATCGCAAATTAAATAAAATAAATATATTGGCTCTCAAGCTTAGCCTTTTGTTAACAACACTGTCATCTCAGATTTTCAAAATATGCTTTTGAACCATAGCTAAACAAGCATTTGTGTAAGAGTATTGATAGCTAGCATAGCATTAAGCCTAGAATTCAGCAGGCAACATTTTCACAAAAACAAGAAAAGCATTCAAATAAAATAATTTACCTTTGAAGAACTTCAGATGTTTTCAATGAGGAGACTCTCAGTTAGATAGCAAATGTTCAGTTTTTCCAAAAATATTATTTGTGTAGGAAAAATCGCTCCGTTTTGTTCATCACGTTTGGCTAAGAAAAACTCCCGAAAATTCAGTCATTACAACGCAAACTTTTTTCCAAATTAATTCCATAATATCGACAGAAACATGGCAAACGTTGTTTAGAGTCAATCCTCAAGGTTTTTTTCACATATCTATCGATGATAAATCATTCGTGGCAGTTGACTTTCTCTTCTGAATCAAATGGAAACACGCATGCAGCTGGAGATTACGCAATAATTTCGACGGGGGACCCCAGGCGGACACCTGGTAAATGTAGTCTCTTATGGTCAATCTTCCAATGATATGCCTACAAATACGTCACAATGCTGAAGACACCTTGGGGAAACGACGGAAAGTGTAGGCTCATTCCTGGCGTATTCACAGCCATATAAGGAGACATTGGAACACAGCGCATTCAAAATCTGGGCCATTTCCTGTATGAAATTTCATCTTGGTTTCGCCTGTAGCATTAGTTCTGGGGCACTCACAGATAATATCTAATATGCAGTTTTGGAAACGTCAGAGTGTTTTCTTTCCAAAGCTGTCAATTATATGCATAGTCGAGCATCTTTTCGTGACAAAATATCTTGTTTAAAACGGGAACGTTTTTCATCCAAAAATGAAATACTGCCCACAGAGGTTCAAGAGGTTAAGGAGAAGTGTACCTATAATTCCATTCATAATAGTTCCTAATAGTACCTTTTATCAATGTTTATTATGAGTATTTCTGTTAATTGCTGTGGTTCTCTGCAAAATCACCGGATGTTTTGGAACTACTAAACATAACGCGTCAATGTAAACTCAGATTTTTGTATATAAATATGAACTTTATCTAACAAAACATACATGTATTGTGTAACATGAAGTCCTATGAGTGTCATCTGATGAAGATCATCAAAAGTTTGTGATTAATTTTATCTCTATTTCTGCTTTTTGTGACTCCTCTCTTAGGCTGGAAAAATGGCTGTGTTTTTCTGTGACTAGGTGCAGACCTAACATAATCGTTTGGTGTGCTTTCGTCGTAAAGCCTTTTTGAAATCGGACACTGTGTTGGGATTCACAACAAGTTTATCTTTCAAATGATGTAAAATACTTGTATGTTTGAGGAATTTTAATTATGAGATTTCTGTTTTGAATTTGGCGCCCTGCACTTTCACTGGCTGTTGTCATATCGATCCCGTTAGCGGGATTCAAGCCATAAGAAGATAACTACTTAAACTGATACAACACTTCCTCTGCGGTTGGTGCAAATACATATACAATAGATCATGCCCCATAGGCTAATGAGCCCCAACAGTACATTGCCCCACCTAGATTTAAAAGCGCAGTATTGGGTAGAAGATGTATCATTATACTATATAATCTGCGCATATACCCTAAAGGTACAACACAGTACCATGTGAGTTTCTATATGTACCTCTAAAGATACCTCATCTGTACCTTTGACATTTTTGAACCACATGAAACCACACTATACCCAAACCATACCCTTATTTTTAGAGTGTGTGGATATACAGTGCCTTCAGAAAGTATGCATACCCCTTGACTTATTCCACATTTTGTTGTGTTACAGTCTGAATTCAAAATGTATTAAATAGATTTTTTTCCCTCACCCATCTACTTACAAAAATGACAAAGTGATTTTGTAACAAATGTATTGAAAATTAAATCAGGAATATCTCATTTACATAAGTATTCACACCCCTTGAGTCAATACATGTTAGAATTTCAGATGTGAGTCTTTCTGGGTAAATCCCAGTGGCTAGATGTGCCACGCTCAAGTTTTTAGTTTTTTTTTGTCTTATTTCTTGTTGTTTCACAATAAAAAATATTTTGCATCTTCAAAGTGGTAGGTATGTTGTGTAAATCAAATTATACCAATCTCCCCCCAAAAACATATTTTAATTCCAGGTCGTAAGGCAAAAAAAAAAAAAAATAGGAAAAATGCCAAGGGTGTGAATACTTTCGTAAGCCACTGTAACATGCATTTCGTTGCCACATTTTTTTCAGTGTTACTTTAGTGCCTTATTGCAAACACTATGCATGATTTGGAAAATGTGTATTCTGTAAAGGCTTCTTTCTTTTCACTAATGTTACTATTGTGGAGTAACTACCATGTTGTTGATCCATCCTCAGTTTTCTCCTATCACAACAATTAAACTCATGGTGAAATCCCTGAGCGGTTTCCTTCCTCTCCTTCCTCTTTGTAGTGACTGGGTGTATTGATATACCATCAAAGTGTAAATGAATAACTTCAGGATGCTCAAAGTGAAATTCAATGTCTGCTTTTTTAAAGTCCATAATTAACCTATACAGCTCTGGATCCATTGTCTTACCTACTACTGCAACAACTTGAGTCAATTATTTCCACTTTTATAGAATACCCTTTTTTACTAATGACTCCAAGGTGTGTGACCATTAACATTGGCTGCATGTCCATTGTCTTTTTTTCCAAAGTGTGGACTTGCACAGGTCTTTTCATCTCAGGGATTTAACAATGACGTAAAGTAGCTCAAACCAATGCTTACACCTATCCAATTATTGGATATCCATGAGGAGAGGGATGGACAATTGGTATGCAGCAATTGATTTCAGGTGGCTTCATCAACAGATATGTGTCCCAAATGGCACCCTATTCCGTATACATAGTGCACAAGTTTTGACCAGGGCCCATAGATCTTTTTGGATGCATTCCGCCTGTTGAACCCCACCCTGCCTATTGTAAACCATTTCTCCATTCCATTCTCCCAGCTAAGCAAACAAAGGGGAGAGGCTCTGACTACAATTGATGTACTTACCTTTTTCCTGTCAATTATTTTATTTTATAAACTTCCTTTATTGTGTATGTGTGTCCCTTTTAATAAAACCTTAATTCAGACAAGACATCCATATTTTCATTGGTGGAATATTCAACAGACTGAACAGTCATGTACCAATGAGATTATTTAGATGTAATGCAGTTGTGTGTGGTGTTGTTGCCATTCAGGCTCATCCAGCCTTGGTATGGAATAACTGAGAACTGGCTAAATACATCAGCCTAAGGACATCATTGGGGAAAGAAGTCACACTTTCAGTCCACAATATTTATTTCACTTACATTAATACAGAGATACAGACCGTGTAAAAGCATACATTCAAGACCCTATAGTCAGACGTCATGGTAAGTAATGGAAATACACGTTTCTGGGTGTGTGGGGAGTGGGGGTCAGTGTTTGAGGAGAAAGAACCAGTGAAGGCAGCAATAGGCAGGTAGCAGGTAGAGCGTGGCAAGGTGGGATTGGGCTAGGTACGTCCAGGTGTCAGGCCAGGGAGTACTCCATCTCGGTCCAAGAGCCTCAGGTCCTCCGGAAAGGGAGACAGAGACAAGATGAGGGTTTCAAGCATTCACTGGGGGTAGAGAAGAGAATAATCAATAGTGTTGTTGTGGACACTGGATAATCTGACTGGATAACACACACACTGGATAACACACACACACACCTGTTTGACACACACACACCTGTTTGACCGGCCAGTGATACCGTAGGCCTACTTGTGTTACTTTTCTGAGTCAATTCAGACAGCATTTAATATCCTGCATTTGTGTTAAACATGACAGACAACATTGTAATTAAAGAGATGTGCAGATTGATCATCAGTCTCTGGTGTCTGTGGATCCTTTACCCTTAATGTATTTTTAATGTCAGCCAGGCCAATATTTTAATATAATCACATGGTTTACACAGACCCACTGCAGACCTTTGACAAATACATTGTGTGAAAAGATGTCTGTCCCATGGTCTGTTTTGTCAATAAACTCAATGTTTTCCAAACACTGGTGGTAACCATATGATCCTATTTATTCAGGTAGCCTAGTAAACGATGCCCCCCTTTGGTCAGATTCTGGTATGCTCTCTTGCAAATTGTCTGACTCTTGTTTCCTTGTTTACTACACCATTATATATTTTCTTATTATGTCAAAGATGAAATTAACTGCAATACACTGATCTGAAATATATCAGCACAACTAGGCTACACAGAACCATGGTGGACCCATTGTAAAACGAGAGCCTTTTTATTGTATTAAAACGTGTCTCAGTCCAACGTGCCTCGCTCTGCCCACTGGGGCGTGGCTTACAGCACGCTCTATGAAACAAGCGCTCATATCACCTTATTCAAACAGATCGAGTTCTCACCACACCGACAGAGACCTCAATTGCTGTAATCTTGAAGGGCTCTGGCTAGTATTACTTAGCGAGCTAGAAGGATGAATGAAGTAAGAAGCTAACAAACAGTAAACGGAGCCTACCTCAGCAGGAGCAAAAGATACGCTATTAAGTTCTCATAACTTCGCTTTACAGAGAGACGGTAAGGTAAGCTACTGAGACAGACAGTGATGTGGATGGTGAGGCTAAAGCTTCGAACACACCGACAATGTAATTGCATTTTGGTACACCAGAATTACATTCATTTCCAATGAAATGCAGAATTGCTTTGCAGAGGCAGTTGCAGTACGTTCAGTGTGGTGCATATGTTGGATATATTGAAAGTATTCTTCAAACTTCTGCTACCATTTCTGTCAGCCGTCTACGCATACAGTTTGAGCATACATTCCATAAATCCAACGTCTGCACCACAACGAACACATTACAACTGCCTGTAATTTTGGTGTATCAAAATGCAATGACACTGGGTGTGATCGAAGCATGAGGCAGGCTGCAATGCATGCAGGACGAAGCAGAGGAGACGAAGTAGTACAGTACAGTGGTTCCCAAACTTGGGGTCGAGGCCCCATGTGTGGTCCCCTGAGAAAATCAAACAAGTTAGGAACTTTAAAAAATGAAATTATCTTTCAAAATGAAGATATCCACATGGCCTATCTTATCTATATGCTTACATTAAAACAATACAGTTCCAGAAATATCATGTTTTCATTTAGCTCCTGATGCTACGTGTCTGTGTGAATCATGTCTCATATTTTCCCCCTTTCAGGGGTATAACAGTACAATTGAATAACTAAAAGGCAATGGGTTTGTAGATTCACTGAGGTACATATTTGCTTGGTTTTGATGTTCTCCAAATAGCATTTTAAAGTGTTTTAATTGTTTAGAAATGCACTAAATGAGCCCAAAACACCTTGCGGACCTCACTAAAACCCAAACTGAACTGAATCCATTTGTCTCCATTTGTCTCCACTGGAATTTCAGATGTGTGACTTACATCATCAATTTGGGCACCAGGCGTGTCTGTATAGCCTCTCCCAGTTTAGAAAGGAGGACCCTGTGTAATTTAGTTGCTGGCTTGCGGTGCAAACTCTCCCCATTGAGCAGTATACTGTATCACCGTGACATCTATTTTGATTAAACAGGCTGTAATACACAATAATTGCCTGTAAAATTGTGTAAATGTTTCTTACAAGCCTGCATTTTGAATACAATTACATTTAAACTCTACTCGTTGTCTGTGGGGTTATCCTTCAGCTGCTTGAAATTTTTGACAAAATATCTAGAGGAAAAGTATTGTTTACCCAACTTTTTAGAGCCTGTAGGTTGGCTTTATGGTTATGTTTGGCACCTAGATAAAATGTGTTTTTACATTGGATATTCGGTTCTCTCTCAATGAAAATGGAAGATTCTGAGTCAACACCTTTTTTTGTTAGAATTTTTGCTTTTTTTTATATTGAAATACGAAAAGATAATAATAAAGAATTTACACAACAAAGTGGGTGATTGTCCTAATTTATATACTTAATTATCTTGAACCTTCTCTGAAGGACCCATGGGTTTGATGATAAAGAGTCAAAATGAAGTTCCTTTCTACAGTTTAATCCATCCAAGTAGCAGCAGAACAACTTTAATGGCACAACAGGTTACATCTCCATCACTCTCATTCTCGGTCACTCATCTCTTATGTGAATCTCTCCTCACATGCAGGTGAGTCTGGGAAGGGTAATGCCAAATTATTCTTCCATTATAATATTTATATCTATGGCAATGCCAGAATAAAAGTCTCAGATTACAAACCATATATTTCTTATTACAAAACCATGCCTACACCATAAAATGGATGACTATTTGACCAGAAAAAGGAACTAACAGTTTGAAGTGGACACATTTTCCCAGACACTTCAAACTTCACATGCATTTTTATTTTTTCAAATGACTGGTTTCATTCTCACATGCCTCAGAGTGGAACTAATGCTGCATTCGTTACCAAGTGGGAAGGTGGTAATTACCAGTTGTGAAGTCATAAATACAAGTTAAGTGCATTCTTGTTTCGAACTGGGAAATACCATCAAACATATAGGACATTAGAAGGCTGGGGATTGTTTTGCTCCAGAATCCATTTTGTATCAACAATGGTATTTCTTCTTCTTACTATAAACAACTTATGACATTGTATGGCAAGTGAATGTGGCCCGGGGCAAGGGCAAGCAAAAACAAACTCCCTAAACGTGTTGAAAACCCATGGGAGAAACCTATGTCTTGACCTTTAGACCAAAAGGAAATTCTCTCTTTGGCCGAGGGTGACACAGATTTGGAGGTCACACGCAGGGCTACCTCATCACAAGACCGTGAGCCCGACTCACGTCCGCTAAACATACACAGTGACATAGGACCCTTTCACTAATTTGTCCCTCGTGTACGTACATCCGATGGTCTCACCAGCGCCATCCAACTTCTAACACCAATGTAGAAAAATTCAGGGAGTCTGGCCCCGACCAGGACTCAAACCCGCATCATTGACTGTCATCATCCCAACAACCTAATCTGTTACGTCAAGATATCTGAACTGCTTAACAAGGTTGCCAGGTGTAAGAACTTGTAGTAGGCAAAAACGATTTCAGAGTCAGCCAGCATAACTTCTGCTCGACTCAAAAGGGAATTAACAGTTTGAAGTGGATATATTATCCCAGACACCTCTGACATTTTACATGCATTTTATCTACTCAAATGAGTGGTTTCATTCGAACAGTGATGATGAAAATAAATCCTCACTGTTAAGTTTGAACATTTCCACCAAGTTTTCCTAAATGTGTATTTATTAGTGGTGGTCACCAATATTGATTAAAACTGGTTGAGTTAGTTTTAGGCTTCCAGAACATTCACACCTTGCCGAAAGGGCAACCAGTTGTCTGGACTTCAGGATCACCTTTATTTGCCAGTTACATTTACATGTACCAGTAATTTGGCAGAACATATACAGACAGAATATATACAGGGTAGACGAAGTTACACACCACATTCAGTGTGTATAGCAGTACCAGTCTATTTAGCCACTACTTGTACTCCGTATCATATGCCAAAGGTGACTACACAAAGATGTATTTTTACTGCTCTAATTACGTTGGTAACCAGTTTATAATAGCAATAAGGCACCTCTGGGGTTTGTGATATATGGCAAATATACCACGGCTAAGGGCTGTATCCAGGCACTCCACGTTGTGTCGTGCTTAAGAACAGCCTTTAGTCGTGGTGTATTGGCCATATACCACAAACCCCCAAGATGCCTTATTCCTAATATAAACTGATTACCAACATAAATAAAATAGTAAAGAAGTATTTTTGTGTCATACCTGTGGTATATTGCCTGATATACAATGAGTATACCAAACATTAGGAATGCCTACCTAATATTGAGTTGCACCACCCATTTTGATAATAGCTTGTTGAGAAAAGGACGAAGGAGAATGGCAAGAATCTGGATACAGCCCTTAGCCGTGGTATATTTAAAAACAGGATTTGACTGGGAAGACAAACTATAAGACAGCGCATTACAGAGTTAGACAAAAGAGCTTAGAATGAGTTAGTCCAAGCAAGGAGTAAAAGTATTGATGTGTAATAATGTGATTGTGTTTGTGATTGATTCTACATACAGTAATGAGAGAAAATGTATAGGGGTCCTCACAGTGCTGGGAGGGGAAACATTCAATGTGCCAGTGGATGAGGGGGCACCTGAGACGTGGCTTCATTTCATGTCAGGAGAAAGTTGTCAATGGTAGTGGAGTGGAGTAGTCATCGCCTCTTAAATCATGGGAATAGGAGGGGACTTACCTGTAAATACAAATAGCAGATACATCCATTACAGCTGTGCCATCGTAGGTTTGGACAAAGAATTTCTCTATGAACTTGAACTCAGACATCTCAAAAGTCAAACACAGACTGCACATCTCGCACACTTGACAAATTAAAGCATCCCAACAAATGTACCTGAATAAAGGCCTGATCATCCACATACCTGATGGTAACTGACGACTGCAAGCAGACTGGTTGATCAGACTGAAAAATCTTCTTATTTTCATCCGATACAGAATGTCAGATTTCTAATGGTTAGGTGTAGTCTAGGCTGCTGCAACATTCATGTCATGAGTTTTTGCTTGTGTCTGTCTGAAGTGTTTGTGTTATCATCTTTTGCAAAATAAATACTGTAGGAAAGTGGAAAGCCTACCTGAGCGCATGCGAAAAAATTAGCTGTCAACCTCTCTCTTTAATCTAACTTTTAATGGATAATACGATGGAAGCTATCAAATCATTCTGAATTGTTTTTTGACATCCCGAAAAGACAGTCGAAAGTTCGATATGTTCAGTAAGTAAAGCATCGTAACGTGCAATTACCTCTAACGGAACTTTCTCTCTCGTTGTGTCCTTTAAAAGAGCTGGCAGCAAGCTGATAGGTCTGCTGTTAGAACCATTAAAAACCGCTTTACCACTCTTGGGTAATGGAATGACTTTGGCTTCCCTCCAGGCCTGAGGACAAAGACTTTCCTCTAAACTCAGATTAGATATATGACAGATACTGTAGGAGTAGCTACCATCCTCAGTAGCTTTCCATTTAAGCTGTCAATGCCAGAAGGTTTGTCATTATAGATCGATAACAATTTTTCCACCTCTCCCACACTAACTTTACAAAATTCAAACTTACAATGCTTTTCTTTCATAATTTGTTTTCTTTATGCATGAGTACATGGCTCACTGTTCGTTATTGTCATTTCTTGCATTAGTTTTCCCTCTTTGCCAATGAAGAAATCGGTAAAATAATTGGCAACATTAAATGGTTTTGTGATGAATAATACATCTGATTCGATGAAAGATGGAGTTCAATTTGTTTTTCTGCCCATAATTTCATTTTTCCATCATTCATTTTTATCATTGATCTTGGTTTCATAATTCAGTTTCTTCTTTTTGTTGATTTTAATCACATAATTTCTCAATTTGCAGTCAGTCAGCCAGTCAGATGTGCAGCCAGACCCATTAGCCACTCCTTTTGCCCCATCTCTTTCAACTATACATTTGTTCAATTCTTTATAAATCCATGAATGATTAACAGTTCGAATAGCCATTTTCTTAACAGGTGCATGTTTATCAATAATTGGAAGAAGCAATTTCATATATTCATCAAGTGCAGCGTCTGGATGCTCCTTATTAATCACATCAGACCAACAAATGTTTTTAACATCATCCACATAAGAGACAGCAAAATCTGTTGTATAATCTCTAAAAGAGATGAGATGATGCTGGCGACCCTCGTATTTAGACCCTTGTATGCTTCATTCCGCAATGAGCCATTGTTTACAGCTTCTGTAGCCTGGCATCCTTAATCAACCAAATCTAAACTATTTCACCAAATAAAGTTGCAATTCAACAGAGGCATATCCAATTTCCCTTGAAAGAATACTTACAATTTGACGTGTTGATTGTGTCCTTCGCTGCCAAATAAGCGCTTAAAACACATTTTTATCCAATGTCTCCCATTTTCATACTGTAGAAGTGGAGTTTACATTGTAGCTTACTCTTGTGTGACTGCGTGGTCTAGAATTGACTACAATGGCAGCCCACAGGCGGAAAACAAAACCCAGCCCTTTCCCACCAACTCCATCTATTGTGCTCATAATTCCTACTGTGAAAATAGTTCAAATACGCCAACGCTAACATTTAACATTGCATTTGTTCAAATAGAGCCCATAGTGTAAAATCAGGTGAGCTGGCACTACTCTTTTTGCAGTTTTGTGGTGGAAAACTGAGCAGGTCGAGCATAACTGTAAATGCTTTATGTGAAGCCCGTATTCAATTGCCTTCCCCGGGAGGAAGAGCAGGTGGTGGGCCTACATCCAAGCTGAAATATCTGCCAGGCACCCAGAGATGTGTGTCCTAACCTGTGTGTAAGAAGGGGGGGAAGGATAACAGTAGTTGAATGTCATCCGAATAGCAATGATAGGAGAGACGATGTGAGGATATGACAGAGCCAAATTACTTGGTGTATAGAAAGAAGAGGATAGGGCCTAAATCTGAGCCCCTTGGGACACCAGTTGTAAGAGTACGAGGTGCTGACAGAGATCATCTCCACTTCACCTGGTGCGACTGGCCTGTCAGGTAGAAGATAATCCAAGAGTGTGCCAACCCTGAAACGCCCAGCCCTGAGAGGGTGGAGAAGATGATCTGGTGGTTCACTGTGTCAAAGGCAGCGATAGATCTAGGAGGATGAGAACAGAGAAGAGAGAGACAGCTTTGGCAGTGTGGAGAGCCTCTGTGACACAGAGAAGAGCAGACTCGGTTGAGTGACCCGTTTTTAAGTGATTTGTTCTGAGAGAGATAATGAGAGAGTTGATCACAGACAGCACACAAGTGTTTTGGAAGGAAACGGAAGTAGGGATGCAGGTCTGTCGTTTTTGGCGTCAGATGAGTCGAGTGTTGGTTTCTTGAGGAGGGGATTGACTTGGGCCATTTTGAACTCAATGCGGACTCAGCTAGTGGTCAGGGATGAGTTCATGAGACAAGTGAGGAATGGGAGAAGTTCTCTGAGGATGGGAGAAATATAATCTTGTTAGAGAGGGGAGAAAGAGGTCAAGGCGTAGGGTAGTTCTGTGTGAGTGGGATCAGTGTACTAAATAGGCTGAGTGAATGAGGAGTGGATGTTGTCAACCTTCTTTTCAAAGTGGTTGATAAAGTCGTCCGCAGAGAGGGAGGAGAGAGGGAGAGGGGCTGGAGGATTAAGGAGGAGGAGAAGAAAGAAAATAGTTCCCTAGGGTTTGAGGAGGAAGCTTGAAATGTAGAGTGATGGAAAGTGGCTTTAGTAGTAGATACAGAGGAAGAGAAGGTAGAGAGGAGGGAGTGAAAGGATAATAGGTCCTCCAGAAGTTTAGTTTTACTGAATTTTTGCTTAGCTGCCCGCAGCCCTGTTCTGTAAGCTCGTAATGAGTCACTCAACCACGGGGCAGGAGGGGAGGTCTGAGTACGCAGGGAGGAAAGGGGACAGTGCAAGTCATAGGATGCAGACAGGGAGGAGAGTAGGGTCGAATAGGCAGAATCAGGAGACAGGATGCAGAAGGATTTAGAAAAAGAGTGAGATTATAGGATAGAAGAGGAGAGAATAGTGGGAGAGAGAGAGCGAAGATTGCGATGGCGCATGACCACCTGAGTTAGGGCTGAGTGGTTAGGGTTGGAAAGGGAGACAGAAAAGGAAACAAAGTAGTGATCAGAGAACTGGATGGGGGTTGCAGTGAGATTAGTAGGTGAACAGCCTCTAGTAAAGATGAGGCCAAGCGTATTACTTGCCTTGTGAGTTGGAGGGGATTCCGAAAAGTGAGGTCAAATGAGGCAAGGAGGGGAAAGAGAGAGTTGGAAAGAAATTAATTGAAGGCAGACAACTGTCTACACACACCATTGTTACTTGTTTATAGTTTACTTTAGTTAATAAATATATTTTTGTTATTCCTTGATCTCCACATTGTCTCTTTTGTTACGGGCTATGAGCCGGTTCGTGACAAGTGGGGGCTCATCAGGGATCTGAACCCGGGACCTCTCGCAAATAACAATGGCGATGTGACGACCCTCCCACTCCGTCTGCTGAATTCTTTCTCTTTGCTCTTGTTTTCCTTAATAGAATGTCTGTGGGCGGAGCCGGGAGGGTCGTCAAGGAAATGGTACATAGTTGGGCTCGGGTGTGCCTGGGGATAATACAGCTTTCCCCCATTCATTGAGTAGACTCTCTCCACGCAGACACATTGTTGGATTTTGGTTGTGGCATTTTTGTGGCTGTTTGTTTGTTTGCTTTGGCACCTCTCAACACCCCTCATTATTACATCTATGCACGCATCCACTCACTAACTACTGACTACACACACCATTGTCACTTGTTTATAGTTTAATTTAGTTAATAAATACATTTGTGTTATTCCTTTATCTCCACGTTGTCTCCCTTTTTGTTACGGGCTACAGGATGGTTCGTGACAGGAGGTTGAAGTCATCAAGTATGAAGAGTGGCGAGCCATCGTCAGGAAATTAACTTATCGAGGTGTCAAGCATATTGATATCAGTCTCCAATAATGGCAACTGATGGGCAATAGATGACAACAATGTTAAGCTTGAATGGACAAGTGACAGTGACAGCATGGAATTCAAATGAAGAGATGGACAGGTGAGATAGGGAGTAAATAGAATATCTCCAGTTACGAGTAATCAGTAGCCCTGTGCCACAACATGCTATTAGACTATGAGAAAAAACTCAGTCAGATTAAGAGAGAGCAGCAGGAGTTGCAGTGTTCTCTGGGGTGATCCATGTCAAAGTCAGGGTCAAAAGATCAAGGGACTGAAGTGCAGCATAGGCTAAGATGAACTTGGCGTTCTTGACCACAGAACGGCAGTTCCAAACTCTGCCAGAGACCCGGAATTCCACATGAGTTGTGCGTGCAGGGTGCAGTAAATTAGAAGGGTTGTTGCCAAGGGGTGGGGAACGTCTATAAAGCGTACACAACGTATACAGTGCCTTCAGAAAGTATTCACACCTGTTGACGTTTTACACATTTTGTTATGTTACAAAGTGGGATTAAAATGCATTTAATTGTCATTTTTTTGTCAACAATCTACACAAAATACTTGACTGTCAAAGTGGGAGAAAAATGTGAACATTTGTAAAAGTAAAAAATAAAACAATAATGCAGTGCATTCGGAAAGTATTCAGACCCTTTGACTTTCCCACATTTTGTTACTTTCTGTCCTTGGTCATTGATAATGTATGATTTTACAACTCAGAAAGAGTCACATGAGGATGCTGTATACCAGAGATTACAGTGGGGCAAAAAAGTATTTAGTCAGCCACCAATTGTGCAAGTTCTCCCACTTAAAAAGGTGAGAGAGGCCTGTAATTTTCATCATAGGTACACTTCAACTATGACAGACAAAATGAGAAAAGAAATCCAGAATATCACATTGTAGGATTTTTAATGAATTTATTTGCAAATTATGGTGGAAAATAAGTATTTAGTAGTCAGTTGAAGCAGATGCTAAACTGCAGGACTGTTTTGCTAGCACAGACTGGAATATGTTCAGGGAGTCTTCTGCTGGCATTGAGTACACCACATCAGTCACTGGCTTTATCAATAAGTGCATCGAGGAAGTCGGCCCCACAGTGACTGTACGTACATACCCCAACCAGAAGCCATGGATTACAGGCAACATTAACAGTGAGCTAAAGGGTAGAGCTGCCGCTTTCAAGGAGCAGGACTCTAACCCGGAAGTTGATAAGAAATCCCACTATGCCCTCCGACAAACCATCAAACAGGTAAAGCCTCAATACAGGACTAAAATCGAATCGTACTACATCGGCTCCGACGCTCATCGGATGTGGCAGGGCTTGCAAACTATTACAGACTACAAAGGGAAGCACAGCCGAGAGCTTCCCAGTGACACGAGCCTACAAGATGAGCTAAATAACTTCTATGCTCGCTTCTAGGCAAATAACACTACAACATGCATGAGAGCATCAGCTGTTCCAGACGACTGTGTGATCACACTCTCCGCAGCCGAAGTGAGTAAGTGAGTAAGACCTTGAAACAGGTCAACATTCACAAGGCCGCAGGGCCAGACAGATTACAAGGACGTGTACTCCGAGCATACTCTACATTACATTTACATTTAAGTCATTTAGCAGACGCTCTTATCCAGAGCGACTTACAAATTGGTGCATTCACCTTAAGACATCCAGTGGAACAGTCACTTTACAATAGTGCATCTAAATCTCAAAAGGGGGGTGAGAAGGATTACTTATCCTATCCTAGGTATTCCTTAAAGAGGTGGGGTTTCAGGTGTCTCCGGAAGGCGGTGATTGACTCTGACCAACTGGCAAGTGTCTTCACTGACATTTTCAAACTCTCCCTGTCTGGGTCTGTAATACAAACATGTTTCAAGCAGACCACCATAGTCCCTGTTCCCATGAACACTAAGGTAACTTGCCTAATTGACTACAGACCCGTAGCACTCACGTCTGTAGCCATGAAATGCTTTGAAAGGCTGGTCATTGCTCACATCAATACCATTATCCCAGAAACCCTAGACCCACTTCAATTTGCATACCGCACCAACAGATCCACTGATGATGCAATCTCTATTGCACTCCACACTGCCCTTTCACACCTGGACAAAAGGAACACCTATGTGGGAAAGCTATTCATTGACTACAGCTCAGCCTTCAACACCATAGTGACCTCAAAGCTCATCACTAAGCTAAGGACCCTGGGACTAAACACCTTCCTCTGCAACTGGATCCTGGACTTCCTGACAGGCCGCCCCCAGGTGGTAAGGGTAGGTAACAACACATCCGCCACGCTGATCCTCAACACAGTGGCCCCTCAGGGGTGGGTGCTCAGTCCCCTCCTGTACTCCCTGTTCACTCATGACTGCATGGCCAGGCACTCCAACGCTATCATTAAGTTTGCTGATGACACAACAGTGTTAGGCCTGGTCACTGACAATGATGAGACAGCTTATAGGGCGGATGTCAGAGACCTGACCATGTGGTGCAAGGACAACAACCTCTCCCTCAACGTGATCAAGACAAAGGAGATGATTGTGGACTACAGGAAAAGGAGGACCGAGCACGCCACCATTCTCATCAACGGGGCTGTAGTGAAGCAGGTTGAGAGCTTCAAGTTCCTTGGCATCCGCATCACCAACAATCTAACATGGTCCAAGCACACCAAGACAAGTTGTGAAGAGGGCACGACAAAACCTATTCCCCCTCAGGAAACTGAAAAGATGTGGCATGGATCCTCAGATCTTCAAAATGTTTTACAGCTGCACAATCAAGAGCATCCTGACGGTTTGCATCACTGCCTGGTATGGCAACTGCTCAGCCTCCGACTGCAAGGCACTACAGAGGGTAGTGCGTAAGGCCCAGTACATCACCGGGGTCAAGCTTTTTGCCATCCAGGACCTCTATACCAGTCGGTGTCAGAGGAAGGCCCTAAAAATGGTCTAAAAAACTGTTCTCTCTGCCACCGCACAGCAAGCAGTCCTGGAGCGCCACGTCTAGTTTCTACCCCAAGCCATAAGACTCATGAACAGTTGATCAAATGGCTACCCAGACTATTTGCACCCCCTCCCTCTGGAACGCTGCTGCTACTCTCTGTTATTGTCCATGCATAGTCACTTTAATAACTCTACCTATGTACATATTACCTCAATTACCTCGACACCGGTGCCCCCGCACATTGACATTGACATTGACTCTGTACCACATGTATATAGCCCCGCTATTGTTATTTACTGCTGCTCTTTAATTATTTGTTATTCTTATCTCTAACTGCATTGCTAGTTAAGGGCTTGTAATTATGAATTTCACTGTAAGGTCTGTTGTATTCGGTGCATGTGACAAATTACATTTGATTTGATTTGATAGATGTTCAGTCTTATTAAGGATGTGTTCCACTCTGAGGCTTGTGAGAATAAAACCATTCATTTGAATAGATCGAAATGCACGTGAAAAGTTTGAGGTGTCCTGGAAAATGTTAGTTCCTTTTTCTGAGTGGAGAAGTAATAGACCTCTAAAATGTTAGTTCCTTTTTCTGAGTGGAGAAGTGATAGACCTCTAAAATGTTAGTTCCTTTTTTAGAAAAAATGATATTATATATTATATTTTCCCAGACACATCTGAAACTTTTCACATGCATTGTTGTTTATTAATATTAGTGGTTTTATTCTCACATTCCTCAAAGTGGAATTGTGATGATGGGAACACATCCTCTCTAAGACTAAACATTTCACTAAATTTAGCTAAATGTGTATTCATCTATCTATAATATTCAGGGATACCTTAACTTCTTGCTCCAGCCAAACCACACACGTTAGTTTCTTACATTTTAGTAAACACTCTCATCCAGAGTGATTAATCAAAGGATTCATTTGTAGACAAACTAGAATTAAAGCCAGACTAATTCAGTGGCACAGATGGAACTATCCAAACAGAAAATACATCTCCTTCAAATATTGATATTTGATTGTGTAGACAAAATTCAGTATCACTTTTGGATCAATGAGCTTGATACCTTGATAAGCTCCTTTCCTGAGGACGGCTCACCTCTCACAGTGCTGGGCGACTTTAACCTCCCCACGTCTACCTTTGACTCATTCCTCTCTGCCTCCTTCTTTCCACTCCTCTCCTCTTTTGACCTCACCCTCTCACCTTCCCCCCCTACTCACAAGGCAGGCAATACGCTCGACCTCATCTTTACTAGATGCTGTTCTTCCACTAACCTCATTGCAACTCCCCTCCAAGTCTCCGACCACTACCTTGTATCCTTTTCCCTCTCGCTCTCATCTAACACCTCCCACACTGCCCCTACTCGGATGGTATCGCGCCGTCCCAACCTTTCGCTCTCTCTCCCCGCTACTCTCTCCTCTTCCATCCTATCATCTCTTCCCTCTGCTCATACCTTCTCCAACCTATCTCCTGATTCTGCCTCCTCAACCCTCCTCTCCTCCCTTTCTGCATCCTTTGACTCTCTATGTCCCCTATCCTCCAGGCCGGCGCGGTCCTCCCCTCCCGCCCGTGGCTCGACGACTCATTGCGAGCTCACAGAACAGGGCTCCGGGCAGCTGAGCGGAAATGGAGGAAAACTCGCCTCCCTGCGGACCTGGCATCCTTTCACTCCCTCCTCTCTACATTTTCCTCCTCTGTCTCTGCTGCTAAAGCCATTTTCTACCACTCTAAATTCCAAGCATCTGCCTCTAACCCTAGGAAGCTCTTTGCCACCTTCTCCTCACTCCTGAATCCTCCCCCCCCCTCCTCCCTCTCTGCAGATGACTTCGTCAACCATTTTGAAAAGAAGGTCGACGACATCCGATCCTCGTTTGCTAAGTCAAACGGCACCGCTGGTTCTGCTCACACTGCCCTACCCTGTGCTCTGACCTCTTTCTCCCCTCTCTCTCCAGATGAAATCTCGCGTCTTGTGACGGCCGGCCGCCCAACAACCTGCCCGCTTGACCCTATCCCCTCCTCTCTTCTCCAGACCATTTCCGGAGACCTTCTCCCCTATCTTACCTCGCTCATCAACTCATCCCTGACCGCTGGCTACGTCCCTTCCGTCCTCAAGAGAGCGAGAGTTGCACCCCATCTGAAAAAACCTACACTCAATCCCTCCGATGTCAACAACTACAGACCAGTATCCCTTCTTTCTTTTCTCTCCAAAACTCTTGAACGTGCCGTCCTTGGCCAGCTCTCCCGCTATCTCTCTCTGAATGACCTTCTTGATCCAAATCAGTCAGGTTTCAAGACTAGTCATTCAACTGAGACTGCTCTTCTCTGTATCACGGAGGCGCTCCGCATCGCTAAAGCTAACTCTCTCTCCTCTGCTCTCATCCTTCTAGACCTATCGGCTGCCTTCGATACTGTGAACCATCAGATCCTCCTCTCCACCCTCTCCGAGTTGGGCATCTCCGGCGCGGCCCACGCTTGGATTGCGTCCTACCTGACAGGTCGCTCCTACCAGGTGGCGTGGCGAGAATCTGTCTCCTCACCACGCGCTCTCACCACTGGTGTCCCCCAGGGCTCTGTTCTAGGCCCTCTCCTATTCTCGCTATACACCAAGTCACTTGGCTCTGTCATAACCTCACATGGTCTCTCCTATCATTGCTATGCAGACGACACACAATTAATCTTCTCCTTTCCCCCTTCTGATGACCAGGTGGCGAATCGCATCTCTGCATGTCTGGCAGACATATCAGTGTGGATGACGGATCACCACCTCAAGCTGAACCTCGGCAAGACGGAGCTGCTCTTCCTCCCGGGAAGGACTGCCCGTTCCATGATCTCGCCATCACGGTTGACAACTCCATTGTGTCCTCCTCCCAGAGCGCTAAGAACCTTGGCGTGATCCTGGACAACACCCTGTCGTTCTCAACTAACATCAAGGCGGTGGCCCGTTCCTGTAGGTTCATGCTCTACAACATCCGCAGAGTACGACCCTGCCTCACACAGGAAGCGGCGCAGGTCCTAATCCAGGCACTTGTCATCTCCCGTCTGGACTACTGCAACTCGCTGTTGGCTGGGCTCCCTGCCTGTGCCATTAAACCCCTACAACTCATCCAGAACGCCGCAGCCCGTCTGGTGTTCAACCTTCCCAAGTTCTCTCACGTCACCCCGCTCCTCCGCTCTCTCCACTGGCTTCCAGTTGAAGCTCGCATCCGCTACAAGACCATGGTGCTTGCCTACGGAGCTGTGAGGGGAACGGCACCTCAGTACCTCCAGGCTCTGATCAGGCCCTACACCCAAACAAGGGCACTGCGTTCATCCACCTCTGGCCTGCTCGCCTCCCTACCACTGAGGAAGTACAGTTCCCGCTCAGCCCAGTCAAAACTGTTCGCTGCTCTGGCCCCCCAATGGTGGAACAAACTCCCTCACGACGCCAGGACAGCGGAGTCAATCACCACCTTCCGGAGACACCTGAAACCCCACCTCTTTAAGGAATACCTAGGATAGGATAAGTAATCCTTCTCACCCCCCCTTTAAGATTTAGATGCACTATTGTAAAGTGACTATTCTACTGGATGTCATAAGGTGAATGCACCAATTTGTAAGTCGCTCTGGATAAGAGCGTCTGCTAAATGACTTAAATGTAATGTAATGTAAATGGATTACAATAAATAGCCTAATAACTTGTCGAAATGTTAACAAAACAACTATACATTTCTTCTTATGTAATCCTATAAAGTGGGCATGTAAAAGATAGCATTCAGAGGTCAAGGCAGGTCTGTGGAGATAACTTTTAAATTGTTGAAAGCGCAGTGACAGACATTTGGCTGACAACTAAATCGCAAAACAGACATTGTTTTTTTATTAGAATTTGGTTTTGCATTTAGATGGTTGAAATCATAATCATAACACATTGGAAATTCAGTAAACGTTTTGAGTTGGTGTGTATAGTTTGTAATCTCATTAATCAATGTCTCAACCAAGTATTACCTGTCACACCCTGATCTATTTCACCTGTCTTTGTGCTTGTCTCCACCCCCATCTACACATGCACAATCGAGAGCATCCTGGCGGGCTGTATCACCGCCTGGTATGGCAACTGCTCCGCCCACAACCGTAAGGCTCTCCAGAGGGTAGTGAGGTCTGCACAACGCATCACCGGGGGCAAACTACCTGCCCTCCAGGACACCTACACCACCCGATGTTATAGGAAGGCCATAAAGATCATCAAGGACAACAACCACCGAGCCACTGCCTGTTCACCCCGCTATCATCCAGAAGGCGAGGTCAGTACAGGTGCATCAAAGCTGGGACCGAGAGACTGAAAAACAGCTTCTATCTCAAGGCCATCAGACTGTTAAACAGCCACCACTAACATTGAGTGGCTGCTGCCAACACACTGACACTGACTCAACTCCAGCCACTTTAATAATGGGAATTGATGGGAAATGATGTAAACTTTAAACAATGCTACCTAATATAATGTTTACATACCCTACATTATTCATCTCATATGCATACATATATACTGTACTCTATATCATCTACTGCATCCTTATGTAATACATGTATCACTAGCCACTTTAACTATGCCACTTTGTTTACATACTCATCTCATATGTATATATTGTACTCGATACCATCTACTGTATCTTGCCTATGCTGCTCTGTACCATCACTTATTCATATATCTTGATGTACATATTCTTTATCCCCTTACACTGTGTATAAGACAGTAGTTTTGGAATTGTTAGTTAGATTACTTGTTGGTTATTACTGCATTGTCGGAACTAGAAGCACAAGCATTTCGCTACACTCGCATTAACATCTGCTAACCATGTGTATGTGACAAATAAAATTTGATTTGATGTGATCAGGTGTCTCCCATCTCCCATCATTATCCCCTGTGTATTTATACCTGGGTTCTCTGTTTGTCTGTTGCCAGTTTGTTTTGTTCGTAAAGCCTACCAGTGTTTCTCCCCTTGCTCCTGGCTTTTCTAAAGTTCCTGTTTTCTAGTTTTGACCATTCTGCCTGCTGTCCTGTACCTTGTCCCACCACACTGAATTATTGACCTCTGCCTGCCCTGAGACTGCCTGCTGTTGTGTACCTTATGGACTCTGATCTGGATTACTGACCTCTGCTTGACCTGTCGTTTTACCTGCCCCCTGTTCTAGTAATACACTTGTATTACTTACTTACTTATTACTTACTTCACTATTTACTTTGTCTGCATCTGGGTCTTTCCTAAAATGTGATAATTATCCATGTTGAAATTGTGGTTTGCCGACTGGGTACTTTCAATACTTCTTCTTTCTTGAACTTTATTACTCATTTTGTCACGTACGTCCCATAGATTTTTGCCCCTCCCTATCACATTCTTCCACTGAAACAAAAACCTGTAAGATAAGTGACAAAATCAGAACAGAGACCTGAAAGAAGAGTTGAGTTTGATGCAAATATTCAGTTGAATTTTAAGTGAACTCTTGCCTAGCACCTAAATAGATTCACTGTTGCTATCGAAGTCATTCTTAAGGGTAGGTTTTAAAGTGCAAATAAAATGTGACCATACTTTACATTTACATTTACATTTAAGTCATTTAGCAGACGCTCTTATCCAGAGCGACTTACAAATTGGTGCATACACCTTAAGATATCCAGTGGAACAGCCACTTTACAATAGTGCATCTAAATCTTTTTAGGGGGGGGTGAGAAGGATTACTTACCCTATCCTAGGTATTCCTTGAAGAGGTGGGGTTTCAGGTGTCTCCGGAAGGTGGTGATTGACTCCGCTGTCCTGGCGTCGTGAGGGAGTTTGTTCCACCATTGGGGGGCCAGAGCAGCGAACAGTTTTGACTGGGCTGAGCGGGAACTGTACTTCCTCAGTGGTAGGGAGGCGAGCAGGCCAGAGGTGGATGAACGCAGTGCCCTTGTTTGGGTGTAGGGCCTGATCAGAGCCTGGAGGTACTGAGGTGCCGTTCCCCTCACAGCTCCGTAGGCAAGCACCATGGTCTTGTAGCGGATGCGAGCTTCAACTGGAAGCCAGTGGAGAGAGCGGAGGAGCGGGGTGACGTGAGAGAACTTGGGAAGGTTGAACACCAGACGGGCTGCGGCGTTCTGGATGAGTTGTAGGGGTTTAATGGCACAGGCAGGGAGCCCAGCCAACAGCGAGTTGCAGTAATCAAGGCGGGAGATGACAAGTGCCTGGATTAGGACCTGCGCCGCTTCCTGTGTGAGGCAGGGTCGTACTCTGCGGATGTTGTAGAGCATGAACCTACAGGAACGGGACACCGCCTTGATGTTAGTTACTTTATCACTCATATCTCATCAATTATGCTAATAGATTTTTTAAAGTCATCAACAGCTCTTGTTTCTATTCAAACCAGAATTGAACTAAACAGACAATAGGCCTCGGGTTTCAAGCTCTGGTTGATTTCAAATGTAATGATATTTAGTGATATTGGATTGTGTTTGGGTGTCATTGCAGCCAACTATCAACTATTGAAGGAAATGTATCCAGGGCCGGATTAGGAAATCATAGGCCTTCATCTCCACCAAAAGTCCCATCGAATTTAGTCCCTCCCTGCCACCTTCTATCCCTGAAAAACAAAACACCTTAAAGATAAGTGACAAAATCAGAACAGAGACCTGAAGGAAGAGGTGAGTTTGATATAAATGTTCAGTTGAATTTTAGGTGTGCTCTTACGTAGCTCCTTTTAAAGAATAGGACTAAATTAATTCAAACTTTTTTTTAAAGCTGCCATATGTATATTTTTGGGAGACCCAACCAAATTCACCTAGAAATTTATATGGTTCCCATTCTTAAATGAAGTTTTTGCTTCTTTTAACTTTCGGTTTTATACGCCAGCTTCAAACAGCTGAAAATACAATATTTTGGGTTATTGAAAAGATAAATCAGAGTGGTTTTAGATGGTTTGCAATGATTTTCTACACTGTACTTGCTTGTTTTGTCACATAAAAAGTACCCAATTGTCATACTTGAGAAAAAGTAAAGATATCTTAATAACAAAACTCAAGTAAGTCACCCAGTAAAATACTTCTTGAGTAAAAGTCTAAAACTATTTGGTTTAAAATATACTTTAGTATCAAAAGTAAATGTAATTGCTAAAATATACAAATGATCAAAAGTAAAAGTAAAAATATAAATAGTTTCACATTCCCTACATTAAGCTAATATTTTTAATTTACGGATAACCAGGGGCACACTCAAACACTCTGACCTGATTTACAAACAAAGCATTTGCGTTTCCTGAGTCCTGAGACAAGTATACATTGTTTTTCTATTGGAATTTGGTTGTGCATTTAGATGGTTGAATGCATAGTAATAACTCATTGAACATTCAGCGAACTTTTGCCTGTCTTTTTGAGTTGGTTGTCGTCTCAATGTCTCAACCAAATATTACCCAATTATCTACGTTGAAATGATGTGGTGTGTCCAGTGGGTACTTTCAATACTTCTTCTTTCTTTGACTTTAATAGGCATTCTGTCATTTTCCGTCCCATCCATTTAGTCCCTCCCTGCCACCTTCTATCCCTGAAAAACAAAACACCTTAAAGATAAGTGACAAAATCAGAACAGAGACCTGAAGGAAGAGGTGAGTTTGATATAAATGTTCAGTTGAATTTTAGGTGTGCTCTTACATAGCTCCTTTTAAATAATTCACTTGGGAAAAATAATTGATAGTATTATTTTCTAATATTTGTTTAACTTTGTGAAGAGGATTTGACACCCCTCTGTTTCATGACGATAGAAACTAAGGACCAACATTTTCCACATTGAAGGTGCTAATGTTTGAATTTGAACTCTGTTAATTAATGCAGCCACATGGTATATAAACAGCAAGACCATTGACATTAATTATGACTGGTTATAAGAATGAACCCTTACTGCAAAGCTAAGTTAAGTTAAAACATACATTTAGAAAATGGTGTGTTTTACAATGAGTGACATTGTGTATCAAACAATTCCTCCCCTAGTGACAAAATGAATTTCTCAGAGGACTTGGAGGATTATTATGACATGTTCATTCAAACGGATCAATCAGAGCAGCTAATTCAGTCCATACGGGTGCTGTCCATAGTCATCTACAGCATAACCTGTGTCCTCGGTATCCCAGGAAACTCATTTGTCATCTGGATAGCTGGAGTGAAGATGAAGAGGACAGTCAACACTGTCTGGTTTGTAAACCTGGCTGTAGCAGACCTCCTCTGCTGTATCTCCATACCCTTCTCATTGGTTGAAATCATATTGAACCAACACTGGCCATTCGGAGAGGCTATGTGTAAGGTTATCCCCTCTGTCATGTATCTCAACATGTTTGCCAGCGTCTTCACCCTGGTTCTCATCAGCCTGGACAGATTTGTCCTGATCATCCTGCCTGTCTTGGCCCAGAACCACCGGAGCATCACCCTGGCCTGGTTGCTGTGTGGTCTGGCCTGGGTCCTGGCCTTGCTCCTCAGCCTCCCCACCATGATTCATAATGGGACCATCGATAGTGTCGACAATGACGAAATTATTATGTGCACCTCTGTACACCCCCTTGGCGAAAACAACATTAGGGGCTTCTTTTCTGCCATCAAAGCCACCCATGTTCCCAGGCTGGTCCTCGGCTTCCTCGTTCCTCTGACGGTCATCGCTGTCTGCTACCTGCTCATCGGCAGGAGGGTGAGCAGCGCTCACTTCAAGTCTCAGAGGACCTTCTGGCTCATTCTGGCTGTGGTGGCAGCATTCTTTGTGTGCTGGCTGCCGTATCACACCATAGGTATGGTGATTGGGTATGGTAGGTTTGCCTCGGCAGATGAAGCCTGGAATTGGTACCCCCTGGCCATCTCTCTGGCCTATGTCAACAGCTGCCTCAACCCTGTCCTGTATGTGTTTATGGGCCAGGACTTCAAGGAGAGGGTCAGGGTCTCTTTCCGTAAAATATTTGAGAATGTCTTCAGTGAGGATGCCATAACACATACATCTGTGACTCATGTCTGAGTCCAAAATGTCTGATAACTCTCCTGGGTCGTATTCAGAAAACAGCATACTTAAGTTATAGAAAATGCTAAGAGTGTGCAAAGCTGTCATCAAGGCAAAGGGTGGCTACTTTGAAGACTCTCAAATATAAAATATATTTGTTTTACACTTTTTTGGTTACTGCATGATTCCATATGTGTTATTTCATAGTTTTGATGTCTTCACTATTATTGTACAATGTAGAAAATAGTAAAAAAGAAAGAAAAAGAAAAACCCTTGAACTAGTAGGTGTGTCCAACCAAACCTTTGACTGGAACGGTATATTCTTTATTATTGGTGTGTAGAAAAGGAACTGGGAGCCAGTGTCTAGATTACTCTAATCAAGGCATTCCAAGTAAAACATTTTTTTTTATAGCCATCCACCACTTACACATTCCTCTCATGCTTACTGTAATATCTGTCATTTAAAAAAATAAACAGTCTGAAGATCAACTGGCTGGTTGGCATAGATGTTCTCCACTAAAGCCACATAGTGGTGCTATAGAGCAATGATAAACACCACACTAACCCCATATGATAAACTCATCTCATGATGATAGAGAAGTCACTGTGTAACTGAATAAACTTTGAAGTGTTGTGACAACAGCTTGAGTTCATTTATATGTCAGAAAATCTGAACACTCTCGCTGACAGCTTCATTTTCTCAAAGTTATCTCCTGGTATGTGATGACTGTCATATTGGGTGGATTGGAGTTTTGTTTGGATAAGAGGAGTCAACTATTATCTGATCCCCTGCTTGGAAATGGAAATGTACATTTGAACTTAAAGGAGCAATCAGCATTTGCTACATCCATTTTTGAACTTAGAAATGAATGATATGTACTCATTGATTCTTGAAGAATACAACATATGCCTCATGAGCTAAGTTCAACTGTTGTACCCCAACAGAACCCCAAATAAGCTTATTTTTACTCCAATGTTTGTAAACAAAAACCAAATAGCCTAAAAACCTAGTTAAAGTAAAATGTTGATATCAATAATGTTCAACCCTTGCATCCATAGCTCTGTCTATGAATTTGAGAGTGGTCTAGCCCCACCCGTTTATATTTTTACAGAAGCAGGGGTGGGGTGTACGCGTTGTAATTGTTTCAACTGCTGATTGCCCCATTAAGTACCCTTCTAGCCTCTATGACTGCATTTACACAGGCAGACCAATTCTGACAAATTTTCCACTAATTGATCTTTTGACCAATCAAATCAGCTCTGAAAAATACATTTTGAAAAAATAAAAAATGTATTTGATTGGGCAAAAGATCAATTAGTGGAAAAAATATCAGAAATGGGCTGCCTGTGTAGACACAGACCTTGTGTTACTTTCCTTCTAAGCAATGTAGGAGCCATAAAAATAGGACAACGAGAATGGACAAAGCCCCTCACACCACTGCACTTAATGGAATGTCTGCTCTAGTAATTCTAGTTCTATTCACTTATTTTAAACGTCAAACAAATAACGAAAAAGCAAACATAATTCTCTTGTCTCTTATTCTCACAAATGCAAAAAAAGGACATGCTGAACAATAATTATAATAATTATTATTTCTGTAGAGCGCATTTTCCACGCTCAATGCGCATAAATGCAGTGACATTCTGTAAATACAAAGCTCAATTCACTCTTACACTACCACTGCTCAACTCAGGTAAAGGAATAAACAGTTTGAAATGGATACCTTTTCCAAGAAACCTCTGAAATCTTATCAAATGAGTGGTTTCATTCTGATAGGTCTCAGAATGGAAGTGTGACGATAATAACACCTCATCACTAAAATACTGAACATTTACACTTTACATTTTTGTCATTTAGCAGACGTTCTTATCCAGAGCGACTTACAGTTAGTGCATCAAGTTTTGCTAAATGTGTATTGATGAGTGTATATTTATTTTAAACCTGTTAGTGATCCCTTTGCATGCCAATCCCTTTAGCGTAATCGATTTGACAACATCCAATGAAATTGCAGTGCGCCAAATTCAAACTACAGAAATATCAATATTCAAGATTCACAAAAATATAAGTGTAATTCATCAAAATAAAGTTTAACTTCTTGTTAATCCAGCCGCAGTGTCAGATATCAAAAATGCTTTACGGCGAAAGCAGACCATGCAATTATCTGTGGACAGCGCCCCGCATACAAACACATTTTCAACAAGGCAGGTGGCGACACAAAAGTCAGAAATAACGAAATAATAAATGCCTTACTTTTGAAGATCTTCTTCTTTTTGCAATCCCAAATGTCTCAGTGACACAATGAATGGTCGTTTTGTTCGATAAATTCCTTCTTTATATCCCCAAAATGTCAATTTATTTGGCGCGTTTGATTCAGAAATACACCGGTTCCAACTCACCCAACATGACTACAAAGTATCTAATAAGTAAAGTTGGTCCAAACATTTCAAACAATGTTCCTAATGCAACCTAAGGTATCCCAAAACCTAATTAATCGATCAAATTTAAGACGGGACAAACTGTTTCCAATATCGGATAAAAACAACGTGAAGGGTGTTCCAGTTCACACGCACCAAAATACTAGAGACCTTCAGAGTGACACTTACAAAGAACAGCCATACTTCTTAATTTCTCAAAAGAAAAACATTGAAACAATTTCTAAAGACTGTTGACATCTAGTGGAAGCCATAGGAACTGCAACCAGGTTCCTATTAAATAGGACCTCCCATAGAAAACCATTGGGAAATACTATGACCTCAAATTCTTTCCTCTGGATGGTTTGTCCTCTGGGTTTTGCCTGCCAAATCAGTTCTGTTATACTCACTGTTTTCTCTCCAAATCTACCAATTATATGCATACCATAGCTTCTGGGCCTGAGTAACAGGCAGTTTACTTTGGGCACGCTTTTCATCCGGACGTGAAAATTACTGCCCCCTATCCCTAAGAAGTTTTAAGGGCCCTGTTTTCTACCAACATATCATCTAGCCATATAATTTATATCTTTTCAACTATTTCATGAACAAGTTAAAGGCATAGTTCGCCCAAATTACAAAATTACATATTGGTTTCCTAATACAGCACACCATGCTTTGGTCTTGTTTACCAGTCCACTATCTCCAAATTGTAACTTTTTAGTGTTTGTGGCACCAAACAATTCAAGTCAATATCCAAGATATTAGCATTTTCTGTGCGTCATGTCCAAACATGCATCATGTCCAAATCTTCTTAAGGTAATGTAATTAATCTTAAATAAAGGTTAAATATATTTTATTTATTTAAGCTTCACAATCAATTTTGAATTATTTGGCCCTGAAAAAATGTAAATGCCACAAATTGTTTTGAATTTCTCTTGTTATTGTCATTCATTGAATGTATGTAGAATATTTGATTATCAAACACTATGGCTGCGTTTACACAGGCATCCAAATCTGATACATTTGACCAATCACATCAGATCTAATTGGTCAAAAGACCAATTAGTGAACAGGGTCAGGGAAGGCAAGGGTCAAAAACCAGGAGGATGAAAAAAAGAGAGTCTGGGAAAAGAGAGGGGCTGACAGGACAAACGCTGGTAAGCTTGACAAACAAGATGAACTGGCACAGAAAACACAGGTATAAATACCCAGGGGAAAATTGGGGAAGATGGGCGACACCTGGAGGGGGGTGGAGACAAGCACAAGGACAGATGAAACATCAGGGCGTGACAGTACCACCCCCTCTAGGGACGCCACCTGGCGTCCTACCTGGACACATACCTGGTTGAGCGGGGTGCCGGCGCTGGAACTCAGAGTTGAGGCCTGGGTCCAGGATGTCTCTAGCGGAGACCCAGCACCTCTCCGTTATGGAACCAAAACAAGAGTTTAATGGACAAAATGTAGGTATTTCAATCCCGTTCTGTTCCGTTTGCTTCCGTTTAAGAATATTATTTCAACATAATGGGCAGAATGAATACACCCCTGATCACCAGCACACACAGTTCACTTTAAACTTCTTATGGATCCCTTCGCGCGCCAATCCCTTTAGCGGGATCGATTTGACAACACCCAGTAAAATTGCAGCACCAAATTCAAAAACAGAAATACTCAGAATTCAAAAAGCATACAAGTGTTATACATCAGTTTAAAGATTAACTTCTTGTTAATCCAGCCACAGTGTCAGATTTCAAAAAGGCTTTACGGCGAAAGCAGACCATGCGATTATCTGAGGACAGCGCCCAGCATACCAACAGATGAAAATCAGATTTCAACCTGGCAGGTGCTACACAAAAGTCAGAAATAACAATATAATTCATGCCTTACCTTTGAAGATCTTCTTCTGTTGGCACTCCAAAATGTCCCATAAACATCACAAAAGGTACTTTTGTTCAATAATTTGCTTCTTTATATCCCCAAAATGTCAATTTATTTGGCGCATTTGATTCAGAAAAACACCGGTTCCAACTTGCCCAACTCGCCTACAAAGTACAGTGGGCAAAGAAGTATTTAGTCAGCCACCAATTGTGCAAGTTCTCCCACTTAAAAAGATGAGAGAGGCCTGTAATTTTCATCATAGGTACACTTCAACTATGACAGATAAAATGAGGAAAAGAAATCTAGAAAATCACATTGTAGGATTTTTAATGAATTTATTTGCAAATTATGGTGGAAAATAAGTATTTGGTCACCTACAAACAAGCACGATTTCTGGCACTCACAGACCTGTAACTTCTTCTTTAAGAGGCTCCTCTGTCCTTGACTCGTTACCTGTATTAATGGCACCTGTTTGAACTTGTTATCAGTATAAAATACCTGTCCACAACCTCAAACAGTCACACTCCAAACTCCACTATGGCCAAGACCAAAGAGCTGTCAAAGGACACCAGAAACAAAATTGTACACCTGCACCAGGCTGGGAAGACTGAATCTGCAATAGGTAAGCAGCTTGGTTTGAAGAAATCAATTGTGGGAGCAATTATTAGGAAATGGAAGACATACAAGACCACTGATAATCTCCCTCGATCTGGGGCTCCACGCAAGATCTCACCCCGTGGGGTCAAAATGATCACAAGAACGGTGAGCAAAAATCCCAGAACCACACAGGGGGACCTAGTGAATGACCTGCAGAGAGCTGGGACCAAAGTAACAAAGCCTACCATAAGTAACACACTACGCCGCCAGGGACTCAAATCCTCTAGTGCCAGATGTTTCCCCCTGCTTAAGCCAGTACATGTCCAGGCCCATCTGAAGTTTGTCAGAGAGCATTTGGATGATCCAGAAGAAGATTGGGAGAATGTCATATGGTCAGATGAAACCAAAATATAACTTTTTGGTAAAAACTCAACTTGTCGTGTTTGGAGGACAAAGAATGCTGAGTTGCATCCAAAGAACACCATACCTACTGTGAAGCATGGGGGTGGAAACATCATGCTTTGGGGCTGTTTTTCTGCAAAAGGACCAGGACGACTGACCCTTGTAAAGGAAAGAATGAATGGGGCCATGTAAGATGTGAGATTTTGAGTGAAAACCTCCTTCCATCAGCAAGGAGTGGCTTCTTAAGAAGCATTTCAAGGTCCTGGAGTGGCCTAGCCAGTCTCCAGATCTCAACCCCATAGAAAATCTTTGGAGGGAGTTGAAAGTTGCCCAGCAACAGCCCCAAAACATCACTGCTCTAGAGGAGATCTGCATGGAGGAATGGGCCAAAATACCAGAAACAGTGTGTGAAAACCTTATGAAGACTTACAGAAAACGTTTGACCTCTGTCATTGCCAACAAAGGGTATATAACAAAGTATTGAGATAAACTTTTGTTATTGATCAAATACTTATATTCCACCATAATTTGCAAATACATTCATTTTGTCTGTCATAGTTGAAGTGTACCTATGATGAAAATTACAGGCCTCTCTCATCTTTTTAAGTGGGAGAACTTGCATGTATGTATCCTAAAACGTAAATAATAATTATAATTTAAGATGGGAAATTCTGTGCTCAATACCGGACAAAAACAAAGTGATGCACGTTCCAGGTCGCGCGCACCAAAACATTAGAGTGTATCTGGAGTGACACATGAAAATAACAGGGCTATTTCTATATTTCTCAAAGGAAAAACATAAACCAATTTCTAAAGGACATCTAGTGGAAGCCATAGGAACTGCAAGCCTATTTCTATTAAAAAGGGATTGCCATAGAAATCTCATGGAAAACAGATTTAGCTCAAAATTGTTTGTCCCTGGATGGATTGTGCTCTGGGTTTTGCCTGCCAAACCAGTTCTGTTATACTCAGACATTATTCAAACAGTTTTAGAAACTTCAGTGTTTTCTATCCAAATCTACTAATACTAAGCATATTGCTTCTTGCTCCCCCTAGCCGAAAGAGGTTTTAATAACAGCCAGATACAAACAGCATCATCACTTTTCTCATTGTATAATTCCTTCTTGCATCTATGTGCTCTTCTCCTCTCACCTTTTCCCTTGGCTTGTGGATTTCAGTGCACAACACAACAACTGTCTGTGACCAGGTGAAAAAAACTCTAAGCCAAACCTTCATACCATAACGGCTAACCGCTACACACAGCCGACATTAAATTGGTGTCAGTATATTAGCTAACGTCATAGTAAACATAGCTACTAGAACAAATGCGTTAGTAAACCCGCTACAATCATGTAGTACAGTGTACAGCAAGCAGTTTAGCAGTTACACCGTTGGGCAAAGGTGGCAATAAATTAATACAATCGAAAGCTTGCCTTGACTTGGAAGAGTTCCAGTGTTGGATAGCCTTAGCTAACATAAATAGCATTCCTCCCTGTTTGAGCCGGGTGTTTGAGTAGGCTAAATTAGCTAGCTACACCATGGTTTTACCGCAGAGAGTGCTGCTGAAGCTACTGAAGACCTTTAATCAGTTATTTGGCAAAGTGAATATATTTAGCACAGTTTGATCTAAAAAGGATAATGTTTCACTATATATCTAAAAAAATTAATTCACTGAGTTGGAAGGTCCCCCCCTTACTACTCTGAGAAGCCTCCACTGGTGCAGGTGCATATTACAGTACATCATGATTGCAAGGTGTCCCAATATATTTTCCAACTGTTCGGGAACCTTCTAGCCAATGAGAAACGAGTGTTCAACAATGCTGTGGTATAATTACTTTTAATCTTACCCTGGGATTTCACAGATGATATATTTTTTAGGACATGTCTTTACTTTTTAACCACAGATCATAGAAACACACTGTTTTGTAAACATTGGTTTGGTGCTGAAGATAATAAATAGGAGGTTGAAAAGTGGCGGAATTGCACTTTAAATATTTGTAGCAGAATGCCAGTTTGTAGTTAGAGGTGATCAATGAACGACCAGCAAACATTTTTGTTTTATTGTAGGTCTCAATAGTTAGTTTTATTCAAGGTCCTTTAAAAAAATGTATTTATTAAAAAATAAATCTCACATTTGGGAAGAAACTTAATTAAACCCTTTTTATGTGAGGGTCAACAGCCAGTCTCTTCACAGGAAGTTCCTCTGTCTCAGTGTTGCCACTTTCTTTGGAATTGAATTGTACACAGAATACAAGATAATTGTGATCTTAGAGATTCTTTCTGCAGTATTCTCTACTCTTTCTTCAAGACCAGAAAATGGGGCACTGACATATTTTTCACCCTCTAATTAATGTGTGCTTCTGCCTTGTGCTCCTAATTGAGAGCTTGTTCATTGATTGAGAAATGTGATTGTCTCCCTTTCTCTTCAGAACCCTAGTTTCCTTTGTTTGTTCAACCGCCCAGGGGACATTGGGGCGGCAGGGTAGCCTAGTGACATTGGGGCGGCAGGGTAGCCTAGTGGTTAGAGCGTTGGACTAGTAACCGAAAGGTTGCAAGTCCAAATCCCCGAGCTGACAAGGTACAAATCTGTCGTTCTGCCCCTGAATAGGCAGTTAACCCAATGTTCATAGGCCGTAATTGAAAATAAGATTTTAAAAAACCCAGAAACATTCTGTTTCCCTACACGGATTCAAGTGAAACGAAACCAAAGCGCAGCAGTCAGGATGGTGGATCAGGTGAGCAAGTCTCCTTTGGATGCCTTTGTTTTGCTAAGATAAGTGTCATGTTGATTTAATGACCTGAGTTAAAGGGGATGTCGAAGGCTTCCTTCCCCATGTCTGTACTGGACCCTGTTTTTGTGCAGGCAGATATTTTTTTTCTTCATTGTTTTGTGTAACCTCCTCCCACTACTTTTGATCTTTTTTACCTGGCTTTGACCCTTCCATGTTCTGCCACTCAACCCCAAACTAAAATAACCTGAGCATGTTAGACATGTAATTCCGAGCTCCCGATGCTGTTGGTATAAACCTATGGTAGTACAGCCAGCTTATTGGCATTAGGTGTTAATAATGCTATTTTCTAATGATTAGTCCCTATTGGAATTTGGCCTCTAGGTACCATTTCTCAGGCCAGAGGTCACTGAAGAGCAGGCCTTAGTAACTGGTATCTGTGCCCCTGAGCCATAAAATCGGCCATGGGTGTCCTTAAGCGATTTCACATGTATAGTCTATTCAACCCCAAGGTCTCAGCCTTGATGTAATGCTTTGGCATTAAACAGCAAACAGATAAGTCAAGAGTATTTAGGTCAGACCTCCCCTCTGGAGGGGGAGAGATTTGCTGCAAACCTCTTAGAGGAACATGTCTGTTCCCATGTGCATATGCCTGTTGTTTGCGTTATATTTTGTGTCTAGCATTTCTCTACACCTTGACCAGTTTCCATTCCCAGCATAGGGTCAGTTTATTCCCAACCCCTTTCGGTCGAGCTGTGACACAAATTGCAATACATTTTATTTATTGATCAATATTAGTCATGTTGTCACCTACCTCACACCAAAAAAAGAAACGTCCCTTTTTCAGGACCCTGTCTTTCAAAGATCATTTGTAAAAATCCAAATAACAGATTCACAGATCTTCATTATAAAGGTTTTAAACACTGTTTCCCATGCTTGTTCAATAAACCATAAACAATGAATGAACATGCACCGGTGGAACGGTCGTTAAGACACTAATAGCTTACAGACGGTAGGCAAATGAGGTCACAGTTATGAAAACTTAGGACACTAAAGAGGCCTTTCTACTGACTCTGAAAAACACCAAAAGAAAGATGCCCAGGGTCCCTGCTCAACTGCGTGAATGTGCCTTAGGCATACTGCAAGGAGGCATGAGGACTGCAGATGTGGCCAGGGAAATAAATTGCAATATCCGTACTGTTAGACACCTCAGACAGCGCTACAGGGAGACAGGACGGACAGCTGATCATCCTCGCAGTGGCAGACCATGTGTAACAAAACCTGCACAGGATCTGTACATCCGAAAATCACACCTGCGGGACAGGTACAGGATGGCAACAACAACTGCCCGAGTTACACCAGGAAAGTACAATCCCTCCATCAGTGCTCAGACTGTCCGTAATAGGCTGAGAGACGCTGGACTAAGGGCTTGTAGCCCTGTTGTAGTAAGGCAGGTTCTCACCAGGCATCACCGGCAACAACATCGCCTATGTCGCAACCCACCATCGCTGGACCAGACAGGACTGGCAAAAAGTGCTCTTCACCGACGAGTCGCGGTTTTGTCTCACCAGGGTTGATGGTCAGATTCGCCTTTATCGTTGAAGGAATGAGCATTACACCGAGGCCTGTACTCTGGAGCGGGATTGATTTGGAGGTGGAGGGTCCGTCATGGTCTGGGGCATTGTGTCACAGCATCATCGGACTGAGCTTGTTATCATTGCAGGCAATCTCAACACTGTGCATTACAGGGAAGACGTCCTCCACCCTCATGTGGTTCCCTTCCTGCAGGCTCATCCTGACATGACCCTCCAGCATGACAATGCCACCAGCCATACTGCTCGTTCTGTGCGTGATTTCCTGCAAGACAGGAATGTCAGTGTTCTGCCATGGCCAGCGAAGAGCCCGGATCTCAATCCCATTGAGCACGTCTGGGACGTAGTGATGCTGGACGGGCGGGCAGGTGCGGGCAGCGATCGGTTGAAGAGCATGCATTTAGTTTTACTTGCATTTAAGAGCAGCTGGAGGCCACGGAAGGAGAGTTGTATGGCATTGAAGCTCGTCTGGAGGTGAGTTAGCACTGTGCCCAAAGAAGGGCCAGAAGTATACAGAATGGTGTCGTCTGCGTAGAGGTGGATCAGAGAATCACCAGCAGCAAGAATGACATCATTGATGTATACAGAGAAAAGAGTCGGCCCCTGAGAATTGAACCCTGTGGCACCCCCATAGAGACTGCCAGAAGTCTGGAAAACAGGCCCTCCAATTTGACACACTGAACTCTATCTGAGAAGTAGTTGGTGAACCAGGCGAGGCTGTCATTTGAGAAACCAAGGCTGTTGAGTCTGCCGATAAGAATGTGGTGATTGACACAAGAGTCGAAAGCCTCTTGGCCAGGTCGATGAAGACAGCTGCACAGTATTGTCTTTTATCGATGGCAGTTATGATATCATTTAGGACCGTGAGCGTGGCTGAGGTGCACCCATGACCAGCTCGGAAGCCAGATTGCATAGCAGAGAAGGTATGGTAGGATTCGAAATGGTCGGTGATCTGTTTGTTAACTTGGCATTCGAAGACCTTAGAAAGGCAGGGTAGGATAGATATAGGTCTGTAGCAGTTTGGGTCTAGAGTGTCTCCCCGTTTGAAGAGGGGGCTGACCGCGGAAGCTTTCCAATCTTTGGGGATTCAGATTTTGCAGCTCTTTCAGAACATCAGCTATCTGGATTTGGGTGGAGGAGAAATGTGGAGGCTTGAGCGAGTTGCTTTGGGGGGGTGCAGTGCAGTTGACCGGGGTAGGGGTAGCCAGGTGGAAAGCATTACCAGCCGTAGAAAAATGCTACTTAAAATTCTCAATTATTGTGGATTTATTGGTGGTGACTGTGTTTCCTAGCCTCAGTGCAGTGGTAGATGGGAGGAGGTGCCGTTATTCTCCATGGACTTTACAATGTCCCAGAACCTTTTTGAGTTTGTGCTACAGGATGGAAATTTCTGTTTGGAAAAGCTAGCCTTATCTTTCCTAACTGCTTGTGTATATTGGTTCCTAATTTCCCTGAAAAGTTGCATATCACGGGGGCTATTGATGCTAATGCAGTCTGCCACAGGATGTTTTTGTGCTGGTCAAGGGCAGTCAGGTCTGGAGTGAACCAAGGGCTATATCTGTTCTTAGTTCTACCCGGGCCAGGTAGATTAGAAAGTCCTGCTCGCTGAAGTGTTTTAGGGAGCATTTGACAGTGATGAAGGGTGGTTGTTGACCGCAGACTCATTATGGATTCAGGCAATGAGGCAGTGATCGCTGAGATCTTGGTTGAAGACAGCAGAAGTGTATTTGGAGGACAAGTTGGTTGGGATGATATCTATGAGGGTGCCCGTGTTTATGGATTTGTGGTTGTACCTGGTAGGTTCATTGATAATTTGTGTGAGATTGAGGGCCTCAAGCTTAGATTGTAGGATGGCCGGTGTTAAGCATGTCCCATTTTAGGTCACCTAGCAGCACAAGCTCTGAAGATAGATGGGGGGCAATCAATTCACATATGGTGTCCAGGGCACAGCCGGGGGCAGATGGTGTTCTATAGCAAGCAGCAACAGTGAGAGACAGATTTTTAGAAGTAGAAGCTTGAATTGTTTTTGTGGTTGTACCTGGTAGGTTCATTGATAATTTGTGTGAGATTGAGGGCCTCAAGCATAGATTGTAGGATGGCCGGTGTTAAGCATGTCCCAGTTTAGGTCACCTAGCAGCACAAGCTCTGAAGATAGATGGGGGGGCAATCAATTCACATATGGTGTCCAGGGCACAGCTGGGGGCAGATGGTGTTCTATAGCAAGCAGCAACAGTGAGAGATGGATTTTTAGAAGTAGAAGCTTGAATTGTTTTGGCACAGACCTGGATAGTATGACAGAACTTTGCAGGCTATCTCTGCAGTAGATTACCACTCTGCCCCCTTTGGCAGCTCTATCTTGTTGGATCATGTTATAGTTAGGGATGGAAATGTCAGGGTTTTTGGTGGTCTTCCTAAACCAGGATTCAGACATGGCTAGAGCATCTGGGTTGGTAAAGTGTGCTAAGGCACTGAATAAAACAAACTTGGGGAGGAGAATTCTAATGTTAACATGCATGAAACCAAGGCTTTTACGGTTACAGAAGTCAACAAATGAGAGCGGCTGGGGAATTTGAGCAGAGCTAAGCACTGCTGGGCCTGGATTAACCTCTGCATCACCAGAGGAACAGAGGAGGAGTGGGATAAGGTTATGGCTAAAGGCTATAAGAACTGGTTGTCTAGTACATTCGGAACAGAGAGTAAAAGGAGCAGGTTTCTGGGCGTGATAGAATAGATTCAAGGCATAATGTACAGACAAAGGTATGGTAGGATGTGGATACAGTGGAGGTAAACCTAGGCATAGAGTGAAGATGAGAGAGATATTGTCTCTAGAAACATAATTTAAACCAGGTGATGTCACTGCATGTGTGGGAGGTGGAACTGAATGGTTAGCTAAGGCATATTGAGTGCTAGAGGCTCTATAGTGAAATAAGACAATTATCACTAACCAGAACAGCAATGGACAAGACATATTGACATTAGGGAAAGGCATGCGTAGTCGAGTGATCATAGGGGTCCAGTGAGTAGTTAAGCTGGCTGGAGACACGGCGATTCAGACAGCTAGCAGGCCTGGGCACGCAAGCTAGCAGAAGGGCGTTACAGGTACGTTGCGATGGAAGAAGTCTGTTGTTGCCTCCTCATGCAGAGCCTCCTCGTCCGGTTCCATCAGCAGACCAGCCGTGATGAATTAGTAGGGTTCCGTGTAGTAAAGGTGGCCAGTCCAATTGGCAAAATAGGCGTAGTGGCCCACGAAATTGGCCAATGGACCTATTCAGCTAACAGTTCGATATGTTCTAGACAGCTAATGGGCCGCAGATAGCAGGCTAGCAGATGGACATTCAGGGGATGTCGCAAAAAGGTCTTCCGAGGGTCTGTTGCAAAAAGAACCCTCGCAGATTACGGCGGTAGTCCAGTCGTGATGGATTAGCAGGGGTTCGTATAGTTAAAGGGGTCCAAAATATGTATTTTAGCCCAAGGAGTGGCTGATGGACCTCTTCAGCTTGCAGGGAGATGGGCCTAGCATGGGCTAGCTCCAGGCTAATTGGTGCTTGCTTTGGGACAGAGATGTTAGCCAGGAGTAGCAACTCGGATTGCAGCTAGCTAGCTGCAATGATCCAGGTGAGAAGGTTCAGAGCTTGTGGTAGGAATCCGGGGATATGGAGAGAAATTAAGTCCAGTATGCTCTGGTTTGAATTGCGTTGTACAAACGGGCGAGAGATTTCCGAGCTAGAGGTTAGCTGATGAACACTAGCAGTGGTTAGCTGACTACTAGCTAGTAGCTAGTTAGCTGGCAAGCTCTGTTGGAGGATTCCGGTTCAAAAGTAAAGAAAAATACTTTAGAAAATAGCAGATCCATACCACATTGGGTGAGTAAATTGAAGTTGAGGTTTAGGAAAAATATAAAAATATATGCGAAGAAAAAATATAAAAGATATATACACGGGACACTGGACAAGATGAGGACAAAGACGTCTGACTGCTATGCCAACTTGGATGTATAAGGAATAAGTTAAGAAATAACTGAAACGTTATGTTGGCAACTGCATGTTATAGCAAGTACAAACAAACAAACAAACACAATGAAACATAACCATGGACCAAGTAGCTGCCAACTCGACTAAAGTGTTTATAGAGACACTACTAACAAATGTGCACTGGCAATGAGAAACTGTCTTGGCAGATGAAGAAAATATCCAATCTCAAAAAAATCTAAACTGAAATGACAGAACTGGGCAAACACGTGCAGGAGGCCAAAATCAGCTTAATCTAGAAAACCGTGGCTGAATAAAAATACATAATTACAGGGCTTACACTGAAAGATTAAACTGGATGGATGACTTCAATCCCCATTCAAATCTTAGTTTCGTAAATTTCCATGAAATGCTGTGGAACAACCACAATGGAAGAATCCCTCGAAAGATAATACCACAACTATTGGGTCAGGAGAACTTCACACGGGTTCCCATAGTCAAATCAAATCAAATCAAATCAAATTTATTTATATAGCCCTTCGTACATCAGCTGATATCTCAAAGTGCTGTACAGAAACCCAGCCTAAAACCCCAAACAGCAAACAATGCAGGTGTAAAAGCACGGACATCAAACAAGTCAAACAAGCACATCGAACAGGCAGGCAAAGAGGAGACAAGCAAACCAAGCATCAAAGTTCCTTAACTATATGGGCAAAGAAAGTTCTACGACTTGCCATCAAAGCCAAAGTGTCAGGACTCTAAACTTTGGTTAAACGTTGTTTAACCCAGCAAATGTGGTTTCTGTGCAGTCCTTAGACACTCTAGAAGGAAACCAAATTTGTTTCATCATTCTACATGACATTTTGGCTACACAACACGTCAATTAGCCCATGAAAGTCAGTCTTGATTGACAGTGTCTGGGCTTTCCAGCAGGATGTTAAATGCCCTTTGTATGACAAACAGCCATCGAGCTGTACACTGTGTTAATTCTCAGGTGAAAGCAAACAGGATGCACAGTATTTTACGTTACGCAGCGGTTCACTCTCTTCTACAAACTATTCTCAAATCTGAAAAAGTAAAACATGGCTACTAATAGTAGACTTAATCAGCACAAATTGGATTGCCTGTAGTTTCCTGACACTCGTAGGTTGATGGAAGTGGTATTGTGAGTGACCCAGCCTATAGAACGACTGTCCAGCGCGACTGTCCAGCGCTCTAATGTCCATAGGAATGGAGAGGGGCTGAGTGGGGATGCCCAGCTCGGACGCCAGGGTAGCATCCCCAAAATTTGACGAGTACCCGGAGAGATTGACTGGTTCCCCCACAGCAGAATGGCATGGAAAGGGGTGCGAGTAAGGGGAGGGGAAAAGTTCTCCGTATGGCCCACCAGAGTACTCGCCGCTTCTTGATGAGCCTGTGTTTTTAATGGAGAGTTATCTAAGAAATGTCCCGTAGCTCCACAATATAGACTCGCTCAGCATGAGTCAGCACTCAGCACGAGTCAATTTAGCCTTGCCCAGGTACATGGACTCCGAAGGAGGCGAGTCGGCAGCCCTCAGTGATTCCCGAGAAGACTCAGGTGACGTCGGGTCCACTCGGACATGTAGACTTGGAGGTGAGGTGGGAATCGAGGGCGACAAGGCACAGACTCCCTCTCCCTCCTACGTTCTCGAAGCAGCCCATCAATCCGGATGGTCAAGGCAATGATGGAGTCAACATCCATGGGCAGCTCCCGGGCTGCGAACTCATCTTTGATCACCTCCGATAATTTTATTTTTTATTATATATTTTTTTATCCGTTTTTTAATCCGTGAAAGAACATGTCAAATAATGCTTCCGGGTTCCAGGCACTCTCAGCATCCAACGTGCAAAAATCCACCGCGTAGTCTGCCACACTACGGGAGTCTTGATGGAGCTGGAGCTTCTCTCTCAGACAGAGAATCAAACACCTTCTGAACTTCCACCACAAACTCCTCCAGACTGAGGCAGAAGGCGGACTGTAGCTCCTACACCGCCGTAGCCCAGGCGAGTGACCTCCCCGACATCAGCATGATGAGGTACGCTATCCTTGAGTGGTCCGAGGGGAATGAAGAAGGCTGCAGCTCATAAATGAGGGAGCACTGGGAGAGAATAACAACATAACTATCTCAATGTGTATATTTCCCAGTTATCAGATTTACATCTAAATGTTGTGGAACTAATATAATTAAATATGAAACTGTGTGTGAAGATGAAATGTGATGTTAGCCTTCTAAATGATAATTATTTTTCATATAAAAGTTAACCAGTCAGTGACCACACCCACGGGAGCACAGACATGTCAGCGTCATGGAACGCCCCTTTTTAGAAAAAGGACTAGCTAATGAAATTGAAATTAGCCCAGAGAGCGTGAGGATGCAGTCCACACACTGAAATGGTTAAGAAATGTTAATCTTGAGACCATTACATTGCCGGGTTGCTACGGGTGTGTAAAATGGTTCTAGCTCTACATAAGAACAGCGGGACCGACAGTGTGAGCTGAAAAGTATGAAATGGTTAGAAACTCAAACTCTCAAAGACTTTAGTCTAATAAACGTGACCGAGAACCACCAGGTGGTACGTTGAAAAATCCGTTCTAACGAGCACTTCCTCTGGAAGATCCGTCACAGACACTCCCAACCAAGAATCTACAACTACAAAAGACATGGTGATCTCTGGTGAACAACCAGAGACTTTGTTGAATTACTCCCCTAGAGTCAGACAAAGACATACACACGTAAATTACAATTATTTCGAATGAGCGGCCATCCATGTGCAAAGTAGTCGAATTTCCATGAGCATAGTTATCAGCTGTATGTACATTAGTGGAATTCCTTTGTCTCTCCCTTTCCCTCTTTTGAATCCGCCATTTGTGTAACAAGCCATCATATTGGTTTAGTCCTCTGGGGACTTTTCATTGCATAGTGTAGTAATTCATGTGTAAGCTATCCTGTTTGTGTGTTTATGTAATTCTGTTTGATAATTTTGTAAATGAGCTAATTGGTATATTGCCGATTGATCATTTATCCTAGCGTTCATGCAGATATCCAAGAGTTTTGCGACATTCAGAATGAGACTGAAGGTAAATAGGAATGAATGAATTGACTGACGTAAGAGATATTTAGTCGGGAGATAGTAACTCGTAAACTCTTTCCACGGTGCCCGAGATTACTAAGTTGTTATGATTCATTTAATAATTGAATGTGGTATGTAATTATTTTATAAAATTACAGTCAAACACATGATAGTCAAGACATTGTGACACCCACAAAGGGGATTTGGGGTGCAATGCTGTAGTTGTTTGTCTAGTCATTACACTAATGTTAAACTGTACCATCATCTCTGTTACTGTAATGAATATTCAGGAAGAAAAAGAAAGTGTAAATTCACGCGCAAAGCACAGCAGGTGTTTATTTAGCCTTCGCAGAAGGCAGGAATCGTGGTCACAGGCAGGCAAACAGGCAGGTGAAGCAAAACTGGGACTGAAGGCTATAAATGGTTCTCACAAATAAGCTAGGAAAAGGCTTAGAGTCCAAATGAACAATAGCACAAAGGCACAAACTGAACTAAATAAGGAGCTGAGACCAGGTGAGTAACTAACACAGGTGAAATCAATGAACAAAAATGAAAGACAGGGCTACGTTCAAGAACACAACAAAACAGAACACAAGGTTGACTAAATTGGTTGACTAAATCAATACAGAACCTTACAGTAAGTACCCTCCTCCCCCCAAGGGAGGCTCCTGACGACACAATGGCACAGGAAGGTGGAGCAGGCAGGGGAGCAGAGGTCCGGCAGGCTGGTTCGACAAGGTCGTGGATTGACCCAATGTTCTGCATTGAGGCTGATGTCCAGTGAGTTTATTCGGGGGTCAATCCCGAGGAGCGGGACGGTTACGGTGGAATGCCTTAATCATCTCTGGGTTGAGGATGTCCTGGTCGGCAATGACCTTCCCAATCCCCTAGATAGTGGATGCGACCTCAGGCATCTGGAATCAAGGATGGCCTGAGTGGCGTAGGCAGGTTCCCCTACGATGTCCAATGGTGCGGGCGCACTGTGGGTTGAGACTGGAGGATGAAGAGGAACGGTTTTAAACAGAGATATGATGGAAGGATGAGGAGGTTTTATACGGATGGGGTAACTGGAGGCAGTACGTGACATGGTTATCTTGAAGAGCCCAATGAAGCAAGGACAGAACTTTTTGCAGGGGAGGCAGAGCCAGACATCTATGGTAGAGAGCCACACATGCTGTGAAAGAGTGGCGTAGGTCGGCGGCATCTGTCGGCAAAGCGTTTCTGGGTATTAGAGGCGTCCTGCAGATGCCGGTGAGTGGTCTCCCATACCCGCTCACTACGCCAAAACCAGTCCTCGACAGATGGGACAGTACCAGGCTCCACCTCCCAGGGAAACAGGGAGGGAGGTTGGTAACCAAGTACACACTGAAACGGAGTAAGGCGGAGGGATGAATGCATGAGTGAATTCTGATCATATTCGGCCCAGGCCATATACCAACTCAAGTCGTTTGGAGAGGCAGAACATTGTTGGTGCAGGTACTTCCCTATTTCTTGGTACAGGCGCTCTGTCTGCTCGTTGGACTGGGGATGGTACCCGGAGGAGAGATGGAGGGCGACCCCCGGTCGGTCACAGAATGCTCGCCACACCTGGGAGACAAACTGGGGCCCACGGTCAGAGACGATGTCCTTCCAAATCCCATACAGACGGAACACATGCGGCCAATTCCATGGCGTTAGGTAAATGAGGAAAAGGAACCAGACACATTTTTGAAAAACGGTCTACTATGACAAGGGTGGTGGTGTTAGAGGATTCAGGAAGGTCTGTGATGAAGTCAACAGCTATGTGGGACCAGGGTCTGTGAGGGATTGGCAAAAGTTGAAGCTTACCGGAAGGGAGATGACGAGGGCTTTTGGTTTGAGTGCAGACTGGACAGGAGAGTATGTAATCCCTTACATCCGATGCCAGTGAGGACCAACATAAATGGTGGTCTGGAAGTTCGGTGGTTTGTGTAATGCCCAGATGTCCTGACCCCAAGGACATATGACATCATTGCATCAGTTGGGGTCTAACAGCTGCTGGTTCGTAACTCCTCCCAGCTGGTGTCTCAGGAGGAGACGGGTCTGATGCTAGGGCTTCTTGTATGACAGAGTGAACCTCCCACTGTACAGGTCCCATAATGAAAGAAGGAAGGAAGAATGGTGTGGGGTCGGAGTTACTGGTCGGAAGGTCAAACTGGCGCGGGAGAGAGCATCAGCTTTTACGTTTTTCTTTCCAGGGATGTAGGTAAGTTTCCGGAGAGGAAGGAATTTCAGGGAGGTCAATGATGACGCTAAAACAGTTACAGAGTTTAGTGGCTGTGATAGGAGAAAACTGAGGATGGATCAATAACATTGTAATTACGCCACAACACTTACCTATTTGACAGATTGAAAAGAAGGAAGCCTGTACAGAATAAAATATTAAACAAAAAAATGCCTCTTGTTTGCAACAAGGCACTAAAGTAATACTGAAAATTCACTTCCTGAATAACAGGTGTTATGTTTGGGGCAAATCCAATTCAACACATTATTGAGTACCACTTTTCATATTTTCAAGCATAGTGGTGGCTGCATCATGTTATGGTTATGCTTGTAATCGTTAAAGACTGGTGAGTTTTTCAGGATAAAAAATAAATGGAATGGAGCTAACAGACAAATTCCCAAAGGAAAACCTGGTTCAGTCTGCTTTCCACCAGCCACTGGGAGATGAATTCATATTTCAGCAGGACAATAACCTAAAACACAAGGCCAAATCTGCTCTGTAGTTGCATACCAAGAAGACTGTGAATGTTCATGAGAGGCTGAGTTACAGTTTCAACTTAAATCTGCTTGAAAATCTATGGCAAGACTTGAAAATTATTGTTTAGTAATGATCAACAACCAATTTGACATAGCTTTAAATATTAATGGGCAGATATTGTACAATCCAGGAGTGCAAAACTCTTAGAGACTTACCCAGAAAGACTCACAGCTGTAATCGCTGCCAAAGGTGATTCTAACATGTATTGTGGATACTTATGTAAATTAGATATTATTTAGTTTATATAGTATAGTTTTCATTACATTTGCAAAAATGTCTAAAAACAGTTTTTTTTTTACTTTGTCACTGTGGCTATTATTTGTAGATGGATGAGAAGAAGAAAAAATCATCCATTTTGAATTAAGCCTATCACACAACAAAAATGTGGAATAAGTCAAGGGGTATGAATACTTTCTGGCTGCACTGTATGTAGAACACAACACCAAAAGGTATCATGCCTCTATGAAGCATTTCTTACCATCATGTCTAATATTTACACATCTCTTTCAGAGTAAAATGTGTTTTCATCAGCCTTTTTGATGTCCTGCAGCAGTGGTCCTTAAGACAGAGACAACATTACTAACTAACTCATTGATTTACTAATTATCAGTGGTGAAAAAGTACCCAATTGTAATAGAATAGAAAATGACTCAAGTAAAAGTGACGCAGTAAAATACTACTTCAGTAAAAGTCTAAAAGTATTTGGTTTTAAATATACTGAAGTATCAAAAGTAAATTTAATTTCTAAAATATACTTAAGTATCAAAAGTAAAAGTAAAAGTATCAATAGTTTCAAATTCCCTTTATTAAGCAAACCAGACGGCACCATTTTATTTTATTAAAATAATAATTATGGCTAGCCAGAGGCAACCTCCAACACATCATTTACAAACTATGTGTGTTTAGTGAGTCCCCCAGATCAGAGGCAGTCAGGGAGACCAGGGATAAGTGCTTGAATTAGACTATTTTCCTGTCCTGCTAAGCATTCAAAATGTAACGAGTACTTTTGGATGTCAGGGAAAATGTATGGAGTAAAAAGTATGTTTCTTTAGGAATGTAGTGAAGTAAAACTTGTCCAAAATATAAATAGTAAAGTAAAGTACAGATACCCCAAAAACTACTTACGTAGTACTTTAAAGTATTTTTACTTATTTGACTTATTTTTACTTAAGTAATTTACACCACTGCTAATTATTAACATAGTTTCACCTCCGCTAGCCTCCCTGTGATTCAAATAAACATGCAATCCTATTCACACCTACAACGTGTCCATCAACACCCACCAAGGTGAACGTTAAAAGTATCCCTGGTAGTCAGGCCACCCGGCTGGCCACATGCCGTGGACACCACATCTCTCACAACCACCCGATCACCCACCAATCACCCACTAACACAATTATGATCATACCTCTAGTGATCAGACCAGGGTTCAAAAACTATTTGAAATCATTCAAGTACTTTATCTGTGCTTGATTAAGCTTGCCTGGCTTAATGGACCACTAATAGAATTTGAGAGATTTCAAATAGTATTTGAACCCAGGTCTGAATACAACACATCAGTGCCTCAGCATTAGTCCTAATACTGTGACGACCCTCCCACTCTGTCTGCCGTATTCTCTCTTTGTTCTTGTTTCCTTATTAGGATGCCGGTGGGCGGAGTTGGGAGGGTCGTCAGCTACATGGGAAACACCTGGGCCAGGTGTCTCCCAGGATAAATAGACCTCTTCCACATTCATGGAGGAGACTCTCTCCATGCAGACACCTTTTGTAGATTGTGTTGTGGTTCTTGGTGGCCTTTTGTTTGTTTGCTTTAGCACCTTTCATCACCCTGCATTATCACATTCATGCATGCAAAACACTCACTTACACTACTGATTACTGATTACACACACCATTGTATATTATACTTAGTTGCTTTAGTTAATAAATATATATTTTGCTACTCCTTATCTCCACGTTGTCTCCCTTTGTTACGGGCTTTGAGCCGGTTCGTGACAATACTGATAGTGGAGTTACGAGAAACTTCCTGACCTCTCCAGCTTTCATTCATCCTTCTCCTTCCCTCCCTTCAGCATTTGCCTTTACAGTAAATTATTCCATTTTGTAACGAAGGTACATATATTAATACAGGGCTGATCAGCCTTTAAAGCCCATTGTTTTATTCTGTGGGAACAATCCGTATAGTCGTTACAGACACTGGAGGGTTAGGGCTGCTTTAGTAAGCTCCACCCAGCTGTTCCAAAAGCAACACATTCTGCTCACATAGATTAGTCACAGGACCAAAGATGAAGGATTAGGGTACATTTGTATCACCGAATGGGTTACTCCCTACTGATCTGACTGCAGGGGCACAGCACACTGCCTGCCTGGTTCTTTGCCTGCCTGCCTGCCTGCCAAGACTGTCTACATGACTGCCTGTTTGCCTTACCGCCTGCAAGTCTCCCTGCCTGTCTGCAGCTAGGCTCTGTAGCCTACCCGCCTCAGCCTGCCATCGTTTGGAACTCATTTGCTTGTAATTTACGCTCCAAGGTTTCATGGCGGGTTGTCTTGGTTACCGGGGTTGGGTTCTGAGGAGTGTATCAAGAACATATGCTCATTATGAAGAGATTGGAGATGCTAGGTTTTGGCCTTTCTAGGGAGTTTTTCCTAGCCACCGTGCTTCTACACCTGCAATGCTTGCTGTTTGGAGTTTTAGGCTGGGTTTCTGTACAGCACTTTGAGATATCAGCTGATGTACGAAGGGCTATATAAATAAATTTGATTTGATTTGATTGGTTCAGATATTAGACTATTCCCTGTACAGAATCTACTTGGCCTATCAATAGGCTGTATTGCAGGTTAAAAAGAAGCAGAAACAACAGAAACATTTGATTTTGGGTTAAATTAGATTGAGATGGAGACTGAACATTTGGGAAAAGCCAATTACTCAATGTATTTTAACTCTGCTCCACTCTGCTCTATCTCCCCTGCCAATAAGTCCTTGTGAACTGTAGTCATTTTTAAAGTATTCTCTTATGGTCATGTATGGAGACAGGATTCCGTTGGTAATTACCGTCTATACTGCAGACTGTAATAAGACATAAGAAAATGTTTTTCTTTCTGAGGTTAGAAACATGTATTTTTCTACAGCCCAAAACAGTAATACAGTATTTGATAAGACAGTGTGGCTCCTGACAGATATACTCACTTTGACAAAGTACTAGATCTGGATTCCTCATCTCACTGTAAAATATATACTCACTTTGACAAAACACTGCTCTTCATTCTGGATTCCTCACTCCCCGTCATCTCACTGTGAATATCGATTTTCTTCTCGCTGTAATTCTTTAACTTGTGTTGGATCCCAGCCAAGCTCATTTCCAGAAAGAAAGGAAGGTAATTTCAGGCCAGGAGAACATTCCAGGGTCTCAACCAATATTGTATGATCTCTATTGATTCTGTTAATGGTGTTTCTGGGTCTCTTGATATTCCACCAACAAGATCCCACGTGGTGAGTGTAGCAACATATTCACAAAATAGTACATGATGTACAAACAAACACACATATCTGGGAGTTGAGAGACACCTGAGAGAGAAACACATCAAAGCTCATAGAGAGAGAGAGAGAGAGAGAGAGAGAGAGAGAGAGAGAGAGAGAGAGAGAGAGAGAGAGAGAGAGAGAGGAGAGACTAACTGCCGAGGTTGGATCCACTCCCTGTGTCTGTCTGATGATGAGGGACTGCTGTGCTGCTATCTGTCTGAAACAGTAGTCGTCCAGAAGGGTGCTCTCTGTCCAAATAGGCACCACAGTGGCAGGTTGTATGATGCGCTCTCTGTCTGTGTCCAGTCCAGTGGTGGGGAATGTTTGCAAGCAGGTGCTTAGCCAGCCTGCACACCTTCACTGGGCCAATACCTGGGGCATAGTTAGATATTTTAACCAGAAAAATATTATATAGTCAGATGTAATGGTTTCTGAGCAGAAACAGTGGATTAACTTGCTCCCTCATTATCACCTTATACAGTACAGGCTGGCTCACGGGGAAAGGGCTCTCTTAACATTGTCCTCAAGAGGCACTGGGCAATGGTTGCAGTGGAAGCCACACAAAGGTACAGTCCTACATTGTGCCCAACACTTGCCATATTGTTTTAATTGAAACTGCCAATCACTAGTTTGTGAGAGCTTTCGTCTCTAGTGCTCAGTTGTCATATCCACAAATACAATATGAATCAAGATGACCTTGTCTTTACCGAGTCATAAGTAGGCATTTTGCATCCACAGATTGTGAGCTGTGTTACTGTGGTTACATTTGAATTTATCATCGTTGGAAAATAAAGGAAGGAATATATGCATGTTGTTGATGCCTCAGACTCTGCTTTAACAATAGATAAGCAGCCAAATATTCCCTCATAATATCTGTTATTCAGAGTATGTCTAAGTCGTAAATAGAGTCCTAAATGTAACCTGGGTTTTTAAACAATCTCTCTGGCTCTACATTTCCAGAGGACAGATTAAACCATTAACACAATGAGATTATATTTCTATGGTTGGTATTCCATTGGTTCCACTGTTCCAGGCCAGCTCAATCAAGCACATCTTAAGGATGACAGAGGCTGGAGTACTTCTTGAGTGAGAACAGGTGAAGAAAATGTACTCTTTGGAGGGTTTCTTAATGTGAAGATTTACACACACATGCACACGCACAGACACACTTCTCCACCAGTCCAGAGGGTAGTAATTTCCTTGTTATTCCCGGGCCCTTGGCCATGCCTGCGGTACAGCCATGAATGCAGATATCTCTCTTCTGCAGGACAGGAGCTAGGAACTAAAGAGGAGAGGCTGTTGTGTTTAAGTGCAGCCGGATCACTTAAGGGTGCTGAGGGTCTGGCAGGGACCACTTCCCTGGGTTTACAGGCCGTGTGAATTTCATTGCTGCCCTAGATGGGGATGGGACAGACCAGACCTGACCTGCCCATATGAATTGGCAGGGCAACACTTTTGGTGCTCTGCCAATACTTTATTTTAAAACAATATAGTACACACACACACATGCATGCATGTGCGTACGCATGCCAGAAAGAATTCACACACACCCCTAATATCTATCCATTAACCCTCCTGTGTTGAGCCACAGAGGTGAGAGTGGGGTCGTGTGTCACGCACTGTGACAGGAAACAAAGGTGGATGCCTTTATGTAAATTCCCATTGAGCAGAGCGAGAATATATATATACAGCGAGGAGAGCAAGTATTTGATACACTGCCGATTTTGCAGGTTTTCCTACTTACAAATCATGTAGAGGTCTGTAATTTTTATCATAGGTACACTTCAACTGTGAGAGACGGAATCTAAAACAAAAATCCCCCAAATCACATTTTATGATTTTTAAGTAATTAATTTGCATTTTATTGCATGACATACCGGTAAGTATTTGATACATCAGAAAAGCAGAACTTAATATTTGGTACAGAAACCTTTGTTTACAAAAAACAGAGAAAAAAAAGCAGAGTACGACCCTGCCTCACACAGGAAGCGGCGCAGGTCCTAATCCAGGCACTTGTCATCTCCCGTCTGGATTACTGCAACTCGCTGTTGGCTGGGCTCCCTGCCTGTGCCATTAAACCCCTACAACTCATCCAGAACGCCGCGGCCCGTCTGGTGTTCAACCTTCCCAAGTTCTCTCACGTCACCCCGCTCCTCCGCTCTCTCCACTGGCTTCCAGTTGAAGCTCGCATCCGCTACAAGACCATGGTGCTTGCCTACGGAGCTGTGAGGGGAACGGCACCTCAGTACCTCTAGGCTCTGATCAGGCCCTACACCCAAACAAGGGCACTGCGTTCATCCACGTCTGGCCTGCTCGCCTCCCTACCACTGAGGAAGTACAGTTCCCGCTCAGCCCAGTCAAAACTGTTCGCTGCTCTGGCCCCTCAATGGTGGAACAAACTCCCTCACGACGCCAGGACAGCGGAGTCAATCACCACCTTCCGGAGACACCTGAGACCCCACCTCTTTAAGGAATACCTAGGATAGGATAAAGTAATCCTTCTCACCCCCCCCCCCTTAAAAGATTTAGATGCACTATTGTAAAGTGGCTGTTCCACTGGATGTCATAAGGTGAATGCACCAATTTGTAAGTCGCTCTGGATAAGAGCGTCTGCTAAATGACTTAAATGTAATGTAAATGTAATTACAGAGATCATATGTTTCCTGTAGTTCTTGACCAGGTTTGCACACACTGCAGCAGAGATTTTGGCCCACTCCTCCATACAGACCTTCTCCAGATCCTTCAGGTTTCGGGGCTGTCGCTGGGCTATACGGACTTTCAGCTCCCTCTAAATATTTTCTATTGGGTTCAGGTCTGGAGACTGGCTAGGCCACTCCAGGGCCTTGAGATGCTTCTTATGGAGCCACTCCTTAGTTGCCCTGAATGTGTGTTTCGGGTCGTTGTCATGCTGGAAGACCCAGCCACGACCCATCTTCAATGCTCTTACTGAGGGAAGGAGGTTGTTGGCCAAGATCTCACGATACATGGCCCCATCCATCCTCCCCTCAATACAGTGCAGTCGTCCTGTCCCCTTTGCAGAAAAGCATCCCCAAAGAATGATGTTTCCACCTCCATGCTTCATGGTTGGGATGGTGTTCTTGGGGTTGTACTCATCCTCGTGGCGGAGATCTTTGTGGGCTATACTCAGCCTTGTCTCAGGATGGTAAGTTGGTGGTTGAAGATATCCCTCTAGTGGTGTGGGGGCTGTGCTTTGGCAAAGTGGGTGGGGTTATATCCTTCCTGTTTGGCCCTGTCTGGGGGTGTCCTCGGGTTGGGGCCACAGGGTCTCCTGACCCCTCCTGTCTCAGCTTCCAGTATTTATGCTGCAGTAGTTTGTGTCGGGGGGCTAGGGTCAGTTTGTTATATCTGGAGTACTTCTCCTGTCCTATTCGGTGTCCTGTGTGAATCTAAGTGTGCGTTCTCTAATTCTCTCCTTCTTTCTTTCTCTCTCTCGGAGGACCTGAGCCCTAGGACCACGCCCCAGGACTACCTGACATGATGGCTCCTTGATGTCCCCAGTCCACCTGGCCATGCTGCTGCTCCAGTTTCAACTGACCTGAGCCCTAGGACCATGCCCCAGGACTACCTGACATGATGACTCCTTGCTGTCCCCAGTCCACCTGGCCATGCTGCTGCTCCAGTTTCAACTGTTCTGCCTTACTATTATTTGACCATGCTGGTCATTTATGAACATTTGAACATCTTGGCCATGTTCTGTTATAATCTCCACCCGGCACAGCCAGAAGAGGACTGGCCACCCCACATATGCTCTCTCTAATTCTCTCTTTCTTTCTCTCTCTTGGAGGACCTGAGCCCAAGGACCGTGCCCCAGGACGACCTGACATGATGACTCCTTGCTGTCCCCAGTCCACCTGACTGTGCTGCTGCTCCAGTTTCAACTGTTCTGCCTTGTTATTATTCGACCATGCTGGTCATTTATGAACATTTGAACATCTTGGCCATGTTCTGTTATAATCTCCACCCGGCACAGCCAGAAGAGGACTGGCCACCCCACATAGCCTGGTTCCTCTCTAGGTTTCTTCCTAGGTTTTGGCCTTTCTAGGGAGTTTTTCCTAGCCACCGTGCTTCTACACCTGCATTGCTTGCTGTTTGGGGTTTTGGGCTGGGTTTCTGTACAGCACTTTGAGATATCAGCTGATGTACGAAGGGCTATATAAATACAATTTGATTGATTGATTGATTGATCCTTCTTCTTCCTCCAAACAAGGCGAGTGGAGTTTAGACCAAAAAGCTCTATTTTCTGTCTCATCAGACCACATGATCTTCTCCCATTCCTCCTCTGGATCATCCAGATGATCATTGGCAAACTTCAGACGGGCCTGGACATGCGCTGGCTTGAGCAGGGAGACCTTGCGTGCACTGCAGGATTTTAATCCATGATGGCGTGGTGTGTTACTAATGGTTTTCTTTGAGACTGTGGTCCCAGCTCTCTTCAGGTCATTGACCAGGTCCTGCCGTGTAGTTCTAGGCTGATCTCTGACCTTCCTCATGATCATTGATGCCCCACGAGGTGAGATCTTGCATGGAGCCCCAGACCGAGGGTGATTGACCGTCATCTTGAACTTCTTCCATTTTCTAATAATTGCACCAACAGTTGTTGCCTTCTCATCAAGCTGCTTGCCTATTGTCCTGTAGCCCATCCCAGCCTTGTGCAGGTCTACAATTTTATCCCTGATGTCCTTACACAGCCCCCTGGTCATGGCCATTGTGGAGAGGTTGGAGTCTGTTTGATTGAGTGTGTGGACAGTTGTCTTTTATACAGGTAATGGGTTCAAACAGGTGCAGTTAATACAGGTAATGAGTGGAGAACAGGAATGATTCTTAATGAAAAACTAGATTTTTGTTTTAGATTCCGTCTCTCACAGTTGAAGTGTACCTATGATAAAAATGACAGACCTCTACATGCTTTGTAAGTAGGAAAACCCGCAAAATCGGCATTGTGTATCAAATACTTGTTCTCCCCACTGTGTATATTTGTATATATATATATATATATATATATATATATATATATATATATATATATATATATATATATATATATATATATATATGTATGTATGTGTATTAACCCCTGGTTGGTGAACCGATAGGGTCGATCGGACACGGTGATTATCAGAGGGCTAGAGGTCATCACTCTCCTTCTGACGGCTACTGTTTGTGAAATACTAGCACACAGACAAAGCCCTGTCCGGGCCCAAAGCTACACAGCGACCAAATCACACAACGTTACACTACACATCACGCCATGCTACACTACACCAAACTACACTACACCACACTACACCATATCACACTACATTACACCACACTACACCACACTACATCACACCACACCACAGCACACTACACCATACCACGCTACACTACACTACATCACACCACACTACTCTACTACTGTGTGTGTGTGTGTGTCTGCTGGGTGAAAGGGCCCGTGTAGTAAGAGTGACAGGGCAGGATGCCTGGAGACTGGTAATAGTTATAATCAGACTGTCCTGATGGCTTCCTGCTTGGGCCAAGACGGATTCATCCACTCTGGATTTCTCCACTTTATTATAACACACACACACACACACACACACACACACACACACACACACACACACACACACACACACACACACACACACACACACACACACACACACACACACACACACACACACACACACACACACACACACACACACACACACCAGGCTTAATGCTGTGAGAGCTGTCATTACATTAAAATCATTAAAGTCAACTGAGTTGTTGAATGGGATTACAAAATGTATTATCATAATAACTGAAATTGCTTCATCTAATTACTGAAACCATTACTGCTATCTGTGGAATGCTAACAAAACAATTTTTCCTCACTAATATTTAAATATCTGCAGTCGTGCAAAATGGTCCCTCTCCCTAGGCCTGTTAGCCCCAGGCATCCAGTCCCAAAGCTCCCTCCCATACCACAGTGTTGTTCTCTCACCACAAGGGGTCAATGTTGAGCTGTCAGATCTTCTTCCTTCAACAGCCTGTTTCCTACTTCCTGTTTTCATACTTGTGCTAACTTGTGTATTTTGGTTGGAACTTTTGATTTCAGTCATTATCAAAACCACCTGCCACCTCAACAGCTTCTTCCCCCACACTGTGGTCCTCACCCACAGGCCACCTGAACAGCTTCTTCATCCACACTGTGGCCCTCACCCACAGGCCACCTGAACAGCTTCTTCCCCCACACTGTGGTCCTCGCCAACTGGCCATGTGAACAGCTTCTTCCCCCACACTGTGGCCCTCACCCACAGGCCACCTGAACAGCTTCTTCCCCCACACTGTGGCCCTCACCCACAGGCCACCTTAACAGCTTCTTCATCCACACTGTGGTCCTCACCAACCTGCCACCTGAACAGCTTCTTCATCCACACTGTGGCCCTCACCAACAGGCCACCTGAACAGCTTCTTCATCCACACTGTGATCCTCACCAACCTGCCACCTGAACAGCTACTTCATCCACACTGTGGCCCTCACCAACAGGCCACCTGAACAGCTTCTTCATCCACACTGTGGTCCTCACCAACCTGCCACCTGAACAGCTTCTTCATCCACACTGTGGTCCTCACAACCTGCCACCTGAACAGGTTCTTCATCCACACTGGCCCTCACCAACAGGCCACCTGAACAGCTTCTTCATCCACACTGTGGTCCTCACCAACCTGCCACCTGAACAGCTTCTTCATCCACACTGTGGCCCTCACCAACAGGCCACCTGAACAGCTTCTTCATCCACACTGTGGTCCTCACCAACCTGCCACCTGAACAGCTTCTTCATCCACACTGTGGCCCTCACCAACCTGCCACCTGAACAGCTTCTTCATCCACACTGTGGTCCTCACCAACAGGCCACCTGAACAGCTTCTTCATCCACACTGTGGTCCTCACCAACAGGCCACCTGAACAGCTTCTTCATCCACACTGTGATCCTCACCAACCTGCCACCTGAACAGCTACTTCATCCACACTGTGGTCCTCACCAACCTGCCACCTGAACAGCTTCTTCATCCACACTGTGGTCCTCACCAACAGGCCACCTGAACAGCTTCTTCATCCACACTGTGGTCCTCACCAACCTGCCACCTGAACAGCTACTTCATCCACACTGTGGCCCTCACCAACAGGCCACCTGAACAGCTTCTTCATCCACACTGTGGTCCTCACCAACCTGCCACCTGAACAGCTTCTTCATCCACACTGTGGCCCTCACCAACAGGCCAACCTGCCACCTGAACAGCTTCTTCATCCACACTGTGATCCTCACCAACCTGCCACCTGAACAGCTTCTTCATCCACACTCACCACAGGCCACCTGAACAGCTTCTTCATCCACACCTCACCAACCTGCCACCTGAACAGCTACTTCATCCACACTGTGGCCCTCACCAACCTGCCACCTGAACAGCTTCTTCATCCACACTGTGGCCCTCACCAACAGGCCACCTAAACAGCTTCTTCATCCACACTGTGGCCCTCACCAACAGGCCACCTGAACAGCTTCTTCATCCACACTGTGGCCCTCACAGATTTGTGATGATCAGATGAAGTCAGGTGCATGGAACAACTAGGGTAGGTTTTTGAGAAACCAGGTTAAAATAAAGAGAAATAAACAGTTTTCTACATTTCCATTAATCATCTATCAAATGACAGTGAATCTATTTATAATGCCGTGAAGACAGATATCAGCTTAGATTGCATGTCAATGTCAACCTCTTCTCATTCCCAGCCAAGTTCCCTTCTTTCCTTAACTCTCGTGTTTTGTGTGCCACACCTGCTCCCCTTGCCTTGTGTACCAGAGACTACTGTAGTCACTGAAAACGTTTAATCTCGGCACCCTGTAACATTCCTTCATTTTGTGCTGTCATTTCTGCTACGCCTGTGGTGACAGCTCTGTGCTTTGATGAACTATAAAGTTATTTCACTATAAAGAGCTGCCACTTTCTCTACCGTCTTAGAATACTTCAAAATCAAGCGTGGAAAGCATTGCTCTCCCTCTCACATCCATCTCAAGGGAAGCAGAGCTCTGTGAGGAGAGGGGAAAATGTAACATTAGGCTGTAAGTGCCGCCATACGTTATAGACATGTTCATCATTTAACCAGCACAGCCTGGTAGAAGATCCTGACAGAGCTCAGGCCATACAGTATAGCAGCTTACTGATTAATAATGTTTTACTTTTTGTGTGTGTGTGTGTGTGTGTGTGTGTGTGTGTGTGTGTGTGTGTGTGTGTGTGTGTGTGTGTGTGTGTGTGTGTGTGTGTGTGTGTGTGTGTGTGTGTGTGTGTGTGTGTGTGTGTGTGTGTGTGTGTGTGTGCATGCGAGTGACTGTGTGTTCAAGTTTCATTGCGGCAAAAACAACTAGAGTTGTGCCAGACCTGACAGCTACCCCCCTCAGTGTGACGTCTAGAGCTGACCGGATTTGTAAAGCCATCAGCTACAGACCCAGCTAGCACATAACGTGCTCGGAACCATATGTTTCTTAGAGCTTGGTGAAACTGTGGTTGTCCTATAGGTATTTTGCATACAACCGTCCCACAACTTTCTGAGAATGGTGCAGGATAGTTGGTTGGCTTTGGAACATTCTCAGCACATTTAAAGAACTTGACAAAAATACGTTATTTTCTTGGTATGTCATTACTTTAACAGAACGTTTCCTAAAAGTTCAAACATGGTTACAGTTCATTTAAATTATAGTAATGTTCTAGGAACGTTCTCCAACGGTTTGACTTTGAGAATGTTCTCAAATAGTTAACAGAACGTTAAGAAACAACGTTCTTCTGTGGGACTTTCAGTACTTCAGCATAAGGTTTCCTACAGGTTTCCTCGTGCTTTTATTTAAAGTCATGCTCTAAAATTGTTCTGAGAACATTAACAAAATGTATCATAAAAACCACAAGAAAACATTAGTATTGTTAAGAGAACGTTCTAAGAATGTTATTTAAAAACAGCAAAACTCTCTCTATTCTCTATATTGTTAACTGTGTTTGGGTGTTGGGTGCGCCCACTAACTAGCCACACCTGATCTCGGTGAGTGCTTATTACCTTTGAAATGGCGTCTGTTTAAATAGACTAAAATTAACAACTTTTAAAAAAACATGGCATGCTAGCTCCATCTTCATTCCATGGAGAGTGTTGTGTCTTTCGCTATGCCGGATGAAGTGATATGACATGCTATTCTATAAAATCCTTTCTCTGTAATTAATTTCTCTATAATTAATATTGCCTGATTAAGCTAATCATGTGAATGTAATTAACTAGAAAGTCGGGGCACCACTTGAGTGTTTATAGAGCTGTTATCTTCCGAATAAACTCTGAAAGACCTAGTAATATTTTACATCAATACTAGTCAATATTAATCGTCGCCGTATTTCAGTCTCATCTGAACATCGTAGATTTTCTGGTTATCGTCACAAACCCTGGCTAACAAGTTGAATCAGCAATACAAAATTGGGTTTAATTATTTATTTACTAAATACCAAACTAATCACACAGAATGACATATACACAGAATGTATCATACATTGATTACAAATTATGTCATAAAGGAAAATGTCGGACGGAATAGATATGACAGCTGGTTACACAAAGAACGGAGGTTGGGTTTGAGTGAAAGAGCGGGAAGACTTGAGGAACAAAGGGAGAAGCTATGTCTCTATCTGTAACGGTTTTCTAGGTGTGGTGAAGGAGAGTCGGACCAAACTGCAGCGTGTGGATTGCGATCCATGTTTAATGAACAAAAAACGTAACACAAATCTAAAACACAAACACTACAAAACAAAGAACGAAACGAAAACCGAAACAGCCTATACTAGTGAAAACTATCACAGACAGGAACAAGGACACTAAGGACAATCACCCACGACAAACTCAAAGAATATGGCTGCCTAAATATGGTTCCCAATCAGAGACAACGATAAACACCTGCCTCTGATTGAGAACCACTCCAGACAGCCATAGACTTTGCTAGATCACCCCACGAGCTACAATCCCAATACATACACACCAAAACCCCAAGACAAAACACACCACAATACAAAAACCCCATGCCACACCCTGGCCTGACCCAATACATGAAGATAAACACAAAATACTTAGACCAGGGCGTGACAGAATCCCCCCCCTAAGGTGCGGACTCCCGAACGCATCTCAAAACAATAGGGAGGGTCCGGGTGGGCGTCTGTCCATGGTGGCGGCTCCGGCGCGGGACGTGGACCCCACTCAGTTAATGTCTTAGTCCCCTCTCCTTGCGTCCCTGGATAGTCCACCCTCGCCGCCGACCATGGCCTAGTAGTCCTCACCCAGAACCCCACTGGACTGAGGAGCAGATTGGGACTGAAGGACAGCTCGGGACTGAGGCAGCTCGGGACTGAGAGAAAGCTCGGGACTGAGAGAAAGCTCAGGAGTGAGAGGAAGCTCAGGAGTGAGAGGAAGCTCAGGAGTGAGAGGAAGCTCAGGAGTGAGAGGAAGCTCAGGAGTGAGAGGAAGCTCAGGAGTAAGAGGAAGCTCAGGAGTAAGAGGAAGCTCAGGAGTGAGAGGAAGCTCAGGCAGGTAGATAGATCTACCAGATCCTGGCTGGTTGGTGGTCTCAGCAGATCCTGGCTGACTGGCGGATCTGGCGGATTCTGGCTGACTGGCGGATCCTGGCCGACTGGCAGTTCTGGCAGATCTGGAAGAGTCTGGTTGACTGGCAGATCTGGAAGATTCTGGTTGACTGGCAGATCTGGAAGATTCTGGCTGACTGGCGGATCCTGGCTGACTGGTAGATCCTGGCTGACTGGCGGATCCTGGCTGACTGGCAGATCCTGGCTGACTGGCAGATCTGGCAGATCTGGAAGAGTCTGGCTGACTGGCAGATCCTGGCTGACTGGCAGATCTGGCAGATCTGGAAGATCCTGGCTCACTGGCGGATCCTGGCAGACTGGCAGATCCTGGCAGACTGGCAGATCCTGGCAGACTGGCGGTACTGGCGGCGCTGGGCAGACTGGCGGTACTGGCGGCGCTAGGCAGACTGGCGGCGCTGGGCAGACTGGCGGCGCTGGGCAGACTGGGGGGCACTGGCGGCGCTGGGCAGACTGGGGGCACTGGGCAGACTGGGGGCTCTGGCGGCGCTGGGCAGACTGGGGGCGCGGGCGGCGCTGGGCAGACTGGGGGCGCGGGCGGCGCTGGGCAGACTGGCGGTACTGGGCAGACTGGCGGCACTGGGCAGACTGGGCAGACTGGCGGCGCTGGGCAGACTGGCGGCGCTGGGCAGACTGGCGGTGCTGGGCAGACTGGCGGCGCTGGGCAGACTGAAAGATCTTGCTGCTCCATGCTGACTGTCGGCTCTGGCTGCTCCACGCTGACTGGCGGCTCTGGCTGCTTCATGTGGGCTGACAGCTCTGGCGGCTTCTTACCGACTGGCAGCTCCTTGCAGACTGACAGCTCCTTGCAGACTGACAGCTCTGGCTGCTTCATGCAGACTGACAGCTCTGGCTGCTCCATGCAGACTGACATCTCTGGCTGATCCATGCAGACTGACATCTCTGGATGCCCCATGTGGGCTGACAGCTCTGGCAGCTCCTTGCAGACTGGCAGCTCCTTGCAGACTGACAGCTCCTTACAGACTGACAGCTCCTTGCAGACTGACAGCTCCTTGCAGACTGACAGCTCCTTGCAGACTGACAGCTCTGGCTGCTTCATGCAGACTGACAGCTCTGGCTGCTCCATGCAGACTGACATCTCTGGCTGATCCATGTAGACTGACATCTCTGGCTGCCCCATGTGGGCTGACAGCTCTGGCAGCTCCTTGCAGACTGGCAGCTCCTTGCAGACTGGCAGCTCCTTGCAGACTGACAGCTCTGGCTGCTTCATGCAGACTGACAGCTCTGGCTGCTCCATGCAGACTGACATCTCTGGCTGATCCATGCAGACTGACATCTCTGGCTGATCCATGTGGGCTGACAGCTCTGGCGGCTTCTTACAGACTGGCAGCTCCTTGCAGACTGGCAGCTCCTTGCAGACTGGCAGCTCCTTGCAGACTGGCAGCTCCTTGCAGACTGGCAGCTCCTTGCAGACTGGCAGCTCCTTGCAGACTGACAGCTCTGGCTGCTTCATGCAGACTGACATCTCCTTACAGACTGACAGCTCCTTGCAGACTGACAGCTCCTTGCAGACTGGCAGCTCCTTGCAGACTGGCAGCTCCTTGCAGACTGACAGCTCTGGCTGCTTCATGCAGACTGACAGCTCTGGCTTCTCCATGCAGACTGACATCTCTGGCTGCTCCATGCAGACTGACATCTCTGTCTGCTCCATGCAGACTGACATCTCTGGCTGCTCCATGCAGACTGACATCTCTGGCTGCTCCATGCAGACTGACAGCTCTGGCTGCTCCATGCAGACTGACATCTCTGGCTGCTCCATGCAGACTGACATCTCTGGCTGCTCCATGCAGACTGACATCTCTGGCTGCTCCATGCAGACTGACATCTCTGGCTGCTCCATGTGGGCTGACAGCTCTGGCTGCTCCATGCAGGCTGGCAGCTCTGGCTGCGCTAAACAGGCAGGAGACTCCAGCAGCGCTGTAGAGGAAGAAGGCTCTAGCTGCGCTGAACAGGCGGGAGACTCCGGTAAGCGCAGGAGAGGAGAAAGGCTCCGACAGCGCTGGAGAGGCGAGGCGCACTGTCGGCCTGATGCGTGGTGCTGGTACTGGTGGTACTGGACCGAGGACACGCACAGGAAGCCTGGTGCGGGGAGCTGCTACCGGAGGGCTGGTGTGTGGAGGTGGCACAGAATGGGCTAGACCGTGAAGGCGTACTGGAGATCTTGAGAGCAGTGTTGGCACAGGACGTGCAAGGCTAGGGATGTGCACAGGAGGCCTGGTGCGTGAGGCTGGCACCAATTTCACCAGCCGACTAACACGCACCTCAGGACGAGTATGGAGCGCTGACCCAGGTGCCATCAAATCTCTGACACGTTCCGTCGGGCGAATTCCATGCAAAAAGCACCAACACAGCAACTCCCTCATTTCTCTCTCCTCCAATTTCCCCATTAACTCCTTCACAGTCTATGCTTCGCTCACCTCCAACACCGGTTCTGGTCTCCTCCTTGGCTCCTCACGATAAACAGGGAGAGTTGGCTCAGGTCTGACTCCTGACTCTGCCACACTCTCCCTGAGACCCCCCCCCAAGACATTTTTGGGGCTGACTCTCAGGCTTCCATCCGCTCTGCCGTGCTAGCTCCTCATAATGCCGCCTCTCTGATTTTGCTGCCTCCAGCTCGGCTTTGGGGCGACAATAATCTCCAGGCTGTTCCCAGGGTCCTTTCCCGTCTAGAATCTCCTCCCAAGTCAATTTCTCCAAGTAGTGCAGCCTCTCCCACTGTAGTTTGTGCTGCTCCTGCTGCTGCTGCCTCTGTTGCCTCTCCTGCGGCTCCTGCCTGTTGACACGCTGCTTGGTCCGGTTGTGGTGGGTGATTCTGTAACGGTTTTCTAGGTGTGGTGGAGGAGAGTCGGACCAAACTGCAGCGTGTAGATTGCGATCCATGTTTAATGAACAAAAAACGTAACACGAATCTAAAACACAAACACTACAAAACAAAGAACGTAACGAAAACCGAAACAGCCTACTCTATCGTAAATACAGAATCTTATGTATTCTAAATTACCGCACATTTGGAAAAAGAAAATGCAATAAATATTTACTCTGAGCTGCACATCAATTAGGTTGGTGGTAGAGAGTCCTTTGAAGAGTGTCTCTGGTGGTGTCTCCGTCCTTTCCTAGCCCACGTTTACAGTGGCTGCTGCTAACTCAACGGCTAGGAGGTATCACTTCTGCAGTGAATAAGAGTTCAAAGTTCATACCATTCGCAACCAAAGCTCACGCTGAGGTTGGCTTAGTTCTGTAGTTGACATGTTCATCCTTTTCAACGTATGGACCGTCGTCCTATCGTCCTTGAAACAGAAGGTTACATTTTCGTCAAGGGCGTATATAGTGGAGGGAGAGAAGGGTGTGTTTCATAGTTTATAACCCATGTCTCTTCACAAATCTCTCATTTGGAAGATAAAATTACATTTAATCTTTTCACAAATAGTTTCATTTAAATTGCACAACAATTCCATGTGATTCTGATAACTATAATGTGTAGACTTTCCCAGATACAGTTTATGTCATCCTGTCATCAGTCATGTCTCAGATGACAACCGAACTGACATCATATTCATTAAGTACCAACACATATTTTCAACTGGTTGGATTACCGAAATATGGTTCCTTTCCCCTCACCGTTTGATGTTCCCAGACTCTCTATGTTTAACAAAGGCTATTCAAGAGTCCTTAAGGAGAGTAAAGAGAGAGAGGAGAGAAAGGTATTTATGGGGGGGGGGTCATTAACCTTACCCACAGGCCAATGTCATGACAAGAGAGAACAGAAGATCATAGGTTTGCATTTCACTGACGCTGTGTCACAATAAAAAATAAATGTGTTTGCATGATTAATGCCTAATTATTTTCCATGTGTCCTGTCTGAGTTTAAAACAGTTAAGCCACACTAAACTAGCAGTGTTATTTAAAGTCTTATTGAAAGATGTTCTCAGAATTTTGTTTAATTACCTTCAAATGACCTATCGTTTCCGTTCTCAGAACGTTAATACAACCTCCCAGGAAAACTTTCAGGAACAATAGTAAAATATTCTCAGAACCTCCCTGCTACCTAAAAATGTATTTCACAGAACAAGCAACATTTTCCCTTCCGTTTTCAGAATGTTTAAAAAATGTTCAGTTTTACCACCCAGGAAATGTATGGCTTCATTCCCAGAACCAATGGAATACCAAAAACATATGTTCCCACAACTTCCAAGGAGTTTATGCTCCTAAACTCCATCTCTCCCTTGCAGTCAGTGACCATCACATAGGAATCATACATCAAGTACTGTGAGCCTCAGTCTGTCTGCACCTTCATCTCTCATAGATATGACCGATTATAGACCATTTTTAGACAAACACTTTGCACAGTGAAGTGAATTGATAGCTTGGTCACCATAATGTGCATTTTCACATCCTTTTTGATAGTGTGCCTTTCCTCTTGGACCATTTGTCTACTGTATGGAACGCTAGCGATGCTTTTGAGAATGTGAGTTAAGCCACTTGGTATTGTGACAAATGACTTCACATCAACGTGTTACTGGCAGTGTGTGATGAAACGTTGGGGTCCAGAAGAAGTGGAAGCTGAAAATGATATACAGTTATAGTCTACCTACCTGCATGTACAGAATACATCAAGAGCTTTGTACAACTGACTTAAGAGCACTATCCTGTGAGGTTTGTCCCACACCATCAGTAGACAGTTGCAGGCAATATAATGTCACTGGGCCAAGAAACTATACACACACACAGAGGTACAACATATCTTTTTACACCACAGTCATGTATCTATGGCTCTGGTTCACACCATTTTACACACAAAGGCTGTAGACTAATAGGCTAACTAACTGAGTGAGACTGTATACTGCTGTGTGTCTAGAGACAGAGTTTGATATTAACAAATCTCTAACCTGACTTCTCTGCTTTCTCATAAGCATTAATAGAGTTTGATATTCCGTTGTAATGTGTCATTTTCTTTTTAACGGCCGTGAAGGATGGGGGCGGAGCTGCAGGTCAGAAAGGAGGGAAGGGGGTTAGTGGATCCATCAGGCACAGTGACATGTGTGAACTGGAGGGGGTTGGGATGCTGTGACCCATGGGCTTTGAGAGTGAGTGTATTCATTATAACTGAACTATATTGATTCACAGGTGGCCAGGGTGTGTGTGTGTGTGTGTGTGTGTGTGTGTGTGTGTGTGTGTGTGTGTGTGTGTGTGTGTGTGTGTGTGTGTGTGTGTGTGTGTGTGTGTGTGTGTGTGTGTGTGTGTGTGTGTGTGTGTGTGTGTGTGTGTGTGTGTGTGTGTGTGTCCAAAGGGGCTTATTGACTAGTTGGTTTGTGCAGCATAGATGGATTTCAGAGTGCATCCTCGGAGTACAGAGAAAAACTCCAAACATCTCATGCAGAGCAGAGTCAGGCCAATTACCTCTTCTGATTTAATATCCAACAAACAGCCAACAAGTGTTATAATCATTAAAAACAAGTGACCCCCACTCCTACCATTACAAAGCCCTCAACGAGCACAGCCTGGCCATAGAGACCGGTCATCACAGGTAAACCTGGCAGCCCAGAGAGGACGGGCTGAGCTCATTCTGCCCTCTCAAAGAGATAGAGACAGAGCTAGAGCTCTATTTTCTGTCAAACTGGAACAGATATTCTGACATGAGAAATACATTATTTCCCCAAAATGATGAACCAATACGAAGAATTTGAAAGCCTGAATGATGGAGACACATAAATCCATACTTGGCGAAAAAACTAAATGCTGTGTTTTAGCAACCTCCTGACACAAACAGTTTAGTACATTTCTGTCTTTCACCATCATCTCTATATGTTTGCTTTGACATTGTAAGTGTTTACTTTCCATGTCAATAAAGTATACTGAATTTAACTAAATTGAGAGAGAGAGAGAGAGAGAGAGAGAGAGAGAGAGAGAGAGAGAGAGAGAGAGAGAGAGAGAGAGAGAGAGAGAGAGAGAGAGAGAGAGAGAGAGAAAATATTTCCTTAGTGAGTGGTTATTGTATAAGGTTTTCTACCCCAATGTGTTAGTCTTTCCTTTACTGGAAGTTTATCCAAGATTTTAAACTGTGAGCACAATTCTCCATTGACAGAGAAAGGAATTTGCAAGGCTTTTAACTCTGTTTGTCCACTTGCTATAGTAGTGTTTGAGCTGTTTCTCACAAAAGGAACCGTTCAAAGTCAGATTCGATTCTGTAGGTCAATAGTATTTAGTTATTTTTTGTGTTGCTTTTTGAGTTCTGTGAGAATGAGACCTAAGCTAATGAAGTAATTTCTGCCCCAAATATAAAATACAGCTTAAATAAGGCTAAAACATTACTGTATGATCCTCTGCTTCATGGGTTCCTATTGAGAGCATAATATTTCTCAATTTAAACACTTACTGTGGCTTTGGATCCAGCTAAGGAAAACAGGTTCATCTTTATGAAATATTCACTCGTCAAAGCAACTACCCTGAAACACAGTGTAGTATTAATCCTTTGAAAGCTGTTGCGGTCCTGGGTCCTCTACTGTCTATGTTAGATTAGATACTATATGGATAGATACTGCATGGTACTTGCTGACTGAGAGAGGAGCGTGTGTGCTCAGCCCTTCCTATCCTGCAGTCTGCTCTCTCTACAAAAGCCCTTATCAATGGCTCTCAGAACCGAGGCATCCATGTGTCAGCCATAGTACCTATATGGCCCTACCATGACACAGCCACACCTCTTGGTGGCATTGTGGAGTTACTATCCGCTTGTCCACTGCTCCTTTATCCACAGGGGTGATGCTCTATGCTGCTGTCACTGGTTGAGGTGTAGCAGCCTGGAAAACTTGACCAGAAGGCTCCAGTTACAGCAGCCCACCTAACAGCCTGTTAAATGTCTGTCCCTCCTAAATGACATGTACAGTTACAGAAGCCCACCTAACAGCCTGTTAAATGTCTGTCCCTCCTAAATGACATGTACAGTTACAGAAGCCCACCTAACAGCCTGTTAAATGTCTGTCCCTCCTAAATGACATGTACAGTTACAGAAGCCCACCTAACAGCCTGTTAAATGTCTGTCCCTCCTAAATGACATGTACAGTTACAGAAGCCCACCTAACAGCCTGTTAAATGTCTGTCCCTCCTAAATGACATGTACAGTTACAGAAGCCCACCTAACAGCCTGCTAAATGTCTGTCCCTCCTAAATGACATGTACAGTTACAGAAGCCCACCTAACAGCCTGTTAAATGTCTGTCCCTCCTAAATGACATGTACAGTTACAGAAGCCCACCTAACAGCCTAACAGCCTTAAATGTCTGTCCCTCCTAAATGACATGTACAGTTACAGAAGCCCACCTAACAGCCTGTTAAATGTCTGTCCCTCCTAAATGACATGTACAGTTACAGAAGCCCACCTAACAGCCTGCTAAATGTCTGTCCCTCCTAAATGACATGTACAGTTACAGAAGCCCACCTAACAGCCTGCTAAATGTCTGTCCCTCCTAAACGACATGTACAGTTACAGAAGCCCACCTAACAGCCTGCTAAATGTCTGTCCCTCCTAAATGACATGTACAGTTACAGAAGCCCACCTAACAGCCTGTTAAATGTCTGTCCCTCCTAAATGACATGTACAGTTACAGAAGCCCACCTAACAGCCTGTTAAATGTCTGTCCCTCCTAAATGACATGTACAGTTACAGAAGCCCACCTAACAGCCTGTTAAATGTCTGTCCCTCCTAAATGACATGTACAGTTACAGAAGCCCACCTAACAGCCTGCTAAATGTCTGTCCCTCCTAAACGACATGTACAGTTACAGAAGCCCACCTAACAGCCTGCTAAATGTCTGTCCCTCCTAAACGACATGTACGGAGGCAGTGGCATTTAGGGGTTGGGAAACAACAGCAACATTCCACCTGACCTGAGTAAATATGAACAACATCGCCCCAGTCAGGGGCAGTGTGTGTGTGTGTGTGTGTGTGTGTGTGTGTGTGTGTGTGTGTGTGTGTGTGTGTGTGTGTGTGTGTGTGTGTGTGTGTGTGTGTGTGTGTGTGTGTGTGTGTGTAGCCATGTGTGTGTGCGCAAGCGTGCATGTGTGTTAATATCAATATCCTCCCAGTTAGTTAGTCAGTCAGTCTGCAGTGGATTCACGTTGTACAAAGAGGGGTCTGATTGATTCACCCCTTCAAACATTGAAATATTGTATAATCATGATTGGCATTCACGCTCAATTAGTTTTATGGTGGCGTTACCAATTAGTTTGATTACTGTAATGACCTTATGTAAATTGTTCCTCCACAAGCTGCGTTGCTACTGGTTGGTAAAACCTGAGTGGTCTAACGGTCTGGAACACACATCCACATCAATTAAAGTTCATGTGCTTCATTATGAAAATACTGGATTAATATTTGTGTAGAAATGTCTTATCTACTGTTGTATGATATCTTTACATATGTTACTCATGTATGTATCTTTGTGATTGTAATTTGTTATTGGCTTCAATAAATTGTCCCTCTTTATATCGTGATGTATAGATATAAGCTTCATAAACCTGGGAACATTACAATAGAAAGAGTGCCACTTCATTCCCCTCAATAACAAATTAAATTCACATCATTAGTCTTGTTCTTCTCATATTGGAATTCATATGAAATTGCTTGAGGTGCTAGTATTTTATCTGTGGTTATTATTTTCCCCAACGGACCTGACTTACTCAACTTTACACAGGCAACCATGCAAAATGGGAACATTCCCAGAACATTAGATTCTCATTAAGTTCTAGTTAGGGTTTTATCTAACATTAGGATGATAACATCCCCAAGAACATTCAAAATGTTTTTGATAACAAAATCCTTTTAATTTTCAAAAGAGATTTGAAATTAAATGTGCACCTGTAATAACCACCACAGAACATTCCCCAAAATATCTTATTACAGTAGGTATCCTGTTAATGTAATAACTAACCTGTACCTAACCTTATATAATAACTAACCTGTACCTAACCATATGTAATCGACTAACTTGTACCTCAGCACATTGACTTGGTACCGGTACCCCCTGTATATAGCCTCGTTACTTAGATTTGTTTAACGTTCGTTTATTTTGTAAATATTTTTCTTGACTCTATTTCTTCTTAAAATTGCATTGTTGGCTTGTAAGTAAGCACGTGACAAATACAATTTTATTTGATAACTCAATGGACCTGTCACGCCCTGGTCGAAGTATTTTGTGTTTTTCTTTATGTATTTGGTCAGGCCAGGGTGTGACATGGGTTTTTGTATGTGGTGTGTAGCTTAGTGGGATTGTAGCTTAGTGGGGTGTTCTAGGAGAGTCTATGGCTGTCTGAAGTGGTTCTCAATCAGAGGCAGGTGTTTATCGTTGTCTCTGATTGGGAGCCATATTTAGGCAGCCACATTCTTTGGTTGTATTGTGGGTGATTGTCCTGAGTGTCTTGATGTCCTTAGTCTGTGTTAGTTTGCACCAGTTAAGGCTGTTTCGGTTTTCACTACGTTTATTGTTTTGTAGAGTTTGTGTTTTGGATTCGTGTTACGTTGTGTAAATAAACATGGATCACTATATACGCGCTGCAGTTTGGTCTGACTCTCCTTCACCACATGAAAACCGTGACAGGACCAGTAATATTTTTTCAGCAAACCAAAATTAGTTTGATGAGCGTTCCCAGATCATTTGGTAGGTAGCAACAAATGTTCTCATAACATGTTTAAAACATTTGCCTGATGTTGCAAGAACATTCCTAAAAACATTGAAACTGTTATTTAAAGGTTCCCAGAATGTTTCATTAGGTTGTGGGAACAGTCTGGGTGAACATTGTGGGGACATCACAAAATATATGTTCTTAAAACACAACTGTCCAGTTGTTTGAATGGTTGTACAATGTTTATTTTATGGTGGAAGAAACATTCACCTGATGTTACAAGAACATTCCCAGAACGTTTCATACATTTGTGCTAACATTGTCGGGATATGACGAGATGTTCCCAAAACACAACTGTCCATCTGCTGACTTTCATGTTGCAAGAATGTTGACAGAACAGCCTTTCTTAGTTATTTAAAGGTTCCCGGAGCGTGTGCGAACAGTGTGGGTTCATTACAAGAGTTAGGTTCCCAAAACACAAAATTTGCTCAGTTGTGATGACATTCATACAATGTTTAAGTTAGGTAGTAAGAATGAAAGAAGTCAGTTTTTAAGACGTTCGTAGCATATTTGTTTTAAGTTTAACATATTTCATTGATGTTCATGCAATATACATTTGACGTCTTGGAAGTCCTCAGAACATTTCAAATATATTTTGAACATTTTTTTAAGTTTGACCTAATATTACCACAACATTCTCAGCATGCAAATTAAAGCATAAGAAATCAGATTACTTCCATTTCATGTTTCTCTCCAGATTTAATAGCAATTCACATTTGAGGACTGTATTATAGGTGATACAGAGACAAATGGCATTTTTATTTAAATCTGCACATTACTTTATTCATAGGAAATTTCAACAGCATTTGAACATACACACAACCTTTTTTTTTACACTTCAATGTTAGATTCCTAAGCCAGGTCTTTTATCCTATGCTTCATTTTGTTGTCTTCTTAGGACATGTTTCTACCTGCCTTTAACCTGCCTGCCTCCTTCATCCTGATTTTGTACTGATCTTGACCTAATCTTGCCTGTTTCCACTTATAAGGTTTGATCACAATCATCAGATCACAATGCGTTTTTTAATCATCTACACCTGTCCAGAAATGTGGGCACAATCAGAATCTAGACAAGCTCAGGAAAAATGACCCATGTTAGCACCAGGTATAAATGGGGCTTTAGACAGAACTAACCCAAGGACAATTCTGGTAATTGGGTTATTCACCATCACTTCACCCATCCTCTTTATATGCTGCCTACTTCTACACCCATATTTACAAGGTATCCAAGACTATGAGTGCTGATCCAAGATCACTTTTGCTTTTCAGATATTGTAAAATAAGCGAAGGGGGAACATATAAAACGTCTTCAAGTAAGAAATATATCGGGTCCATTCTTTAAAGTTGAACGGTCAATTTTAACACAATATGTTATTGATTACACTTTTCATTTGACTAAATGTATGAATATGGTCGAAATGAAGACATCCCCTCTTTTAGTAGAGTATATCTGAGCCTAACATTGTATGAATGTCATAACAACTGAGCATATTTTGTTTTGGGAACATATCTCTTGTCCCACAACCTAATTACATGTTCTGGGAACATTTAAAAACTCAGAATGGCTGCTCTGTCACATTCTTTCCAACATCAACAACAATGTTTTGAGCACCCTGAAACAAACATTATATGAATGTTAGCACAACTGCAAATGTTTGTTTTGGGAACATATCGATTGTCATGTCCCCACAATGTTGCCACATCCTAATTAAACATTCTGGGAACCTTTAAAGAACAGAGTAAATGTGTTCTAGGAACGTTCTTGCAGGCAAATGTTTTAAACAAACATTTTATAATCTACAACTGGACAGCTTTTGTGTTATGAGAACATTTGCATCGACCTAACTGATGTTCAGAACCAATTTTAGGTTTGCTGGGAAGACTCCTGCTCTCTATCAGTCGTGTACATTTTTCTGCCTAACTCGTCCATATTAATGGGAAAAGTTTTGCATAACGGTGTGTCTGTCTGTGTGCCTGCCTGCCTGCCCGCCCGCCCACGTGCCTGAGTGTGTATGCAGTTGTGAGTGTGTGTATGCGCAGCTGTGAGTGTGTGCATGCAATTGTGAGTTTTTGTGTGTGCTCTGTGTGCATGCCTGCGTGCGTGAGTGTGTGTGTCTCAGGGAAGAGGGAGAGAGAGAAGGGAATGGATTAAAGCGTGGTGCATGAATAGATTTTTATGCATCAAAGTGTTTGCTGTTTGTCTCCACTCCAGAGGTCAGATCAATTTGTTACTGTGGTAACTGCTGAGAAGGTTTCTCTTTCACCCTGGCACCTCGAGCACGCCCAGTAGATGCACGCCACCTCGTGCCACGGAGCACCGACATTCTCTGCTTTGATGGTGCAATTTGTGTGGCTGGGCGACACCTGCGTGGGGTAAACCAAATGGCACTGGAAGCTTAGTGGAGGGTGGTCTGCATGGGATCTGGACACTGTCCATGGAGAATAAGAGCACCTCCTCCCAGCTGCCCACTGCACCGAGGCTAGGAAACACTGTCACCACCGATAAATCCACGATAATCGAGAATTTCAATAAACATTTCTCTACGGCTGGCCATGCTTTCCTCATGGCTACCCCAACCCCGGGCCAAACAGCTCTGCACCCCCTGCAGCTACTTGCCCAAGTCTCCTCAGCTTCTCCTTCACCCAAATCCAGATAGCAGATGTTCTGACAGAGCTGCAAAAACTTGGACCCATACAAATCAGCTGAGCTAGACAATCTATACCCTCTCTTTCTAAAATTACCCGCCACCATTGTTGCAACCCCTATTACCAGTCTGTTCAACCTCTCTTTCGTATCGTCCGAGATCCCTAAAGATTTGAAAACAGGACTCATTTGCACTGGGTGGGGTTGAGACCCCATTGAGGCTGAAGCTTAATAATGAATTGGAGGGTACGATGGTGTTGAATGCTGAGTTGTAGTCAATAAACAGCATTCTTGCATAGGTATTCCCCTTGTCCAGATGGGATAGGGCAGTGTGCAGTGTGATGGTGATTGCATCATCTGTGGACTGATTGGGATGGTAAGCAAATTGGAGTGGGTCTAGGGTATCAGGTAGGGTGCACTTCGGATGACTGCCTTGCCTGGTTCACCAATTACTTTGCAGACAGAGTTCAGTGTGTCAAATCGGAGGGCATGCTGTCCGGTCCTCTGGCAGTCTCTATGGGGGTGCCACAGGGTTCAATTCTCGGGCCGACTCTTTTCTCTGTATATATCAATGATGTTGCTCTTGCTGTGGGTGATTCCCTGATCCACCTCTACGCAGACGACACCATTCTATATACTTTCGGCCCGTCATTGGACACTGTGCTATCAAACCTCCAAACGAGCTTCAATGCCATACAGCACTCCTTCCGTGGCCTCCAACTGCTCTTAAACGCGAGTAAAACCAAATGCATGCTTTTCAACCGATCGCTGCCTGCACCCGCATGCCTGACTAGCATCACCACCCTGGATGGTTCCGACCTTGAATATGTGGACATCTATAAGTACCTAGGTGTCTGGCTAGACTGCAAACTCTCCTTCCAGACTCACATCAAACATCTCCAATCGAAAATCAAATCAAGAGTCGGCTTTCCATTCCGCAACAAAGCCTCCTTCACTCACGCTGCCAAGCTTACCCTAGTAAAACTGACTATCCTACCGATCCTCGACTTCGGCGATGTCATCTACAAAATGGCTTCCAACACTCTACTCAGCAAACTGGATGCAGTCTATCACAGTGCCATCCGTTTTGTCACTAAAGCACCTTATACCACCCACCACTGCGACTTGTATGCTCTAGTCGGCTGGCCCTCACTACATATTCGTCGCCAGACCCACTGGCTCCAGGTCATCTACAAGTCCATGCTAGGTAAAGCTCCGCCTTATCTCAGTTCACTGGTCACGATGGCAACACCCATCCGTAGCACGCGCTCCAGCAGGTGTATCTCACTGATCATCCCTAAAGCCAACACCTCATTTGGCCGCCTTTCGTTCCAGTACTCTGCTGCCTGTGACTGGAAAGAATTGCAAAAATCGCTGAAGTTGGAGACTTTTATCTCCCTCACCAACTTCAAACATCAGCTATCCGAGCAGCTAACCGATCGCTGCAGCTGTACATAGTCTATAGGTAAATAGCCCACCCATTTTCACCTACCTCATTCCCATACTGTTTTTATACTGTTTTTATTTATTTACTTTTCTGCTCTTTTGCACACCAATATCTCTACCTGTACATGACCATCTGATCATTTATCACTTCAGTGTTAATCTGCAAAATTGTATTATTCGCCTACCTCCTCATGCCTTTTGCACACATTGTATATAGACTGCCCATTTTTTCTACTGTGTTATTGACTTGCTAATTGTTTACTCCATGTGTAACTCTGTGTTGTCTGTTCACACTGCTATGCTTTATCTTGGCCAGGTCGCAGTTGCAAATGAGAACTTGTTCTCAACTAGCCTACCTGGTTAAATAAAGGTGAAATAAAAAAAATAAAAAATAAAATAAAAAATGATAACAGAAGTGAGTGCTACGTGGTGATAGTCATTTAGTTCAGTTGCCTTAGCAACTTGAGAACAGGAACAATGGTGGCCATCTTGAAGCATGTGGGGACAGAAGACTTGGATAGGAATTGATTGAATATGTCTGTAAAAACACCAGCCAGCTGGTCTGCGCATGCTCTGAGGACTTGGCTAGGGATGTCATCTGGGCCTGCAGCCTTGCGAGGGTTAACACATTTAAATGTTTTACTCATATTGGCCACGGAGAAGGAGAGCCCATGGTCTTTGGTAGCGGGCCATGTCGGTGGCACTGTATTGTCCTCAAAGCGCTGTTTCATTTGTCTGGGAGCAAGACGTCGATGTCCGTGACAGGGCTGGTTTTCTTTTTGTAATCCGTGATTGTCTGTAGACCCTGTCACATACGTCTTTTGGTGGGCCTTTGAATTGCGACTCTACTTTGTCTCTGTACTGATGCTTTGCTTGTCTGATTGCCTTGCAGAGGGAATAACTACACTGTGTGTATTCGGTCATGTTTCCAGTCATCTTGCCATGATTAAATGCGGTAGTTTCGCCTTTCAGTTTTGCACGAATGCTGCCATCAATCCACAGCTTCTGGTTAGGGAAGGTTTTAATAGTCACAATAGGTACAACATCTACAATACACTTCCGAATAAATTAATTCACTGAGCGTATGCGTTGATGTTATTGTCTGAGGCTACCTGTAACATATCCCAGTCCACGTGATCGAAGCAATCTTGAAGCGTGGAATTTGATTGGTCAGACCAGCATTGGATACATCTAAGCATGGGCGCTTCCTGTTTTAGTTTCTGCCTATAGGCGGGGAGCAACAAGATGGAGTCGGGATCAGATTTGCCCTACGGGAGTGCAGGGGAGGGCCTTGTATGCATCGCAGAAGTTAGAGTAGCAGTGGTCCAGTGTTTTCCTCAATCAGGTACTACAGTCAATGTTCTGGTAGAATTTAGGTATGCTTTCTCTCAAATTAGCTTTGTTAAAATCCCCAGCTACAATAAATGCAGCCTCAGGATATATTGGGGGAGGTGTACACATCTAATGCTGTCGGCATTTGATTGTAACGAGTTCTAGGTCAGGTGAACAAAAAGACTTGAGTTCCCGTATGTTGTTATGATTACACCATGAGTCATTAATCATGAGGCATACACCCCCCTTCTTCCTACCAGAGAGATGTTTGTTTCTGTCGGCGTGACGCATGAAGAAACCTGGTGGCTGTACCAACTCTGACAACATATCCTGAGTGAGCCATATTTCTGTGAAACAGAGAATGTTACAGTCTCGGATGTCTCTCTGGAAGGCAACTAGTGCACTCATTTCGTCCACCTTGTTGTCTAGAGACTGGACATTGGCGAGTAATACGCTCGGAAGCGGTGGATGGTGTGCTCAACGTCTAAGTCTGACCAGGAGGCCGCTCCATCTCCCTCTCCGGTGACGATGTTGTTGTGGGTCGGCCTCTGGGATTAGGTCCAATATCCAGGGTGGAAGTCTCGAACAAAGGATCCGCTTCAGGAAAGTCATATTCCTGGTCGTAATGTTGGTAAGTTAACATCGCTCTTATATCCAATAGTTCTTCCCGGCTGTATGTAATAACAGTTAACATTTTCTGGACTAACAACGTAATAAAAATACATTAAAAAAATAATGACCCTATAGTTTCCTAAGGACTTGAAGCGAGGCGACTATCTCTGTTTGCGCCATCTTGTAGTCTAGGATGAGACCTACTTTGTCTAGAATGAGTCTATCCCTCCTACAGCACTCACAACTGGGAGTATAGGCATCGTAAATGTATGTTCTCAACAGGCAATTTGAAAGGCTACAATTACTTGGTCCAGAGTGTTTTTGAAGTCCTGACCATCGAGATAGAAAGAGGCCTCATCATTTTATCCATACCATTATGGCGTCTGTGACAGCATGGGCAGCGCCATTGAGGCAATCTCTATTTTTAAGTAGTACATTTTCTTCTTCTTCATGATTGGCTGATCCCTCCTGCTGACACAGTTGGACATGACTCTAACACACATATGTCAGAGTCAAGGCCCGCGGGCCACATCCGGCCCGCGAGAAGGTTTTTACGGCCCCTGGGATGATCTTGATTTATTATTAGAACCGGCCCGCAGACCGCAGCAAGCCGGCAGCCCGCAGATCTTTTACACGCACCAATACTACATTTCCCACAATGCAACGGTGACGCACCGAGCAGTAGGCTGCTTCATTTCAATATTTATTGGCACAGCAGTTGTCAGCATCACAGTAAAATTAACTTTCAGATACCCATCAAAAATGGCAAAACGGAAGGTGGACACTGAGAACCGGGGTTTCAAACAAGGTGGGAGTCGGAGTATTTGTTCACGGAGGTAGCTGGAAAACCTGTGTGTCTTCTGTGTGGAGAAAGTGTGGCGGTACTGAAAGAGTATAATCTGAGACGACATTATGAAACGAAACACGCGGACAAAAACAAGAATATGGACATGGAACAAAGGCTACAAAAGGCAGAGGAATTAAAACGAGGCCTCAAATCTCGACAGGCTCTGTTCAAAAAAGCCAAATCACAAGGCCAGGCTGCTGTCAAGGCCAGTTTTATTTTGGCAGAAGAGATCGCTAAATCAGCCCGGCCATTTACGGAGGGGATTTCATCAAAAACTGCATGATTAAAGTTTGTGACGAAGTTTGCCCAGAAAAAGGCAACTCTTTTTAAATGTGAGTCTGAGCAGAAACACCATTGCCGAGAGAGTAGACCAGTTGTCCATCAATCTAAAAGAGCAGCTTGTGAAAAAGGGAAAAGATTTCATTGCATATTCCTTGGCTGTGGATGAGAGCACCGACATTTCTGACATTGCCCAGTTGTCAATTTTCATCCGCGGAGTGGACTCCAGCCTAAGCGTGACAGAGGAGTTTTTGGCTTTACGTCCTATGCATGGCACAACTACGGGGCATGATTTGTATGAAGAGGTGTCAAGATGTGTAAATGAGATGGAGCTGCCTTAGGAAAAACTCGTGGGTTTGACAACCGACGGAGCACCTGCGATGTGTGGACACAGGAGCGGACTGGTGGCGAAGATACGGGAAAAGATGCAAGAGGAAAACGCGACAGGTGAGCTGACAGCTTATCATTGTATCATACACCAGGAAGCGTTGTGCGGTAAAGCCTTGAAAATGGAGCATGTAATGAGCATCATCACGCGCACAGTTAACTTTATCAGAGCCAAAGGTTTGAATCACCGCCAGTTCAAGGCATTTCTGACGGAGTTAGAAACGGAGCATGGTGATTTGCCTTATCACACAGAGGTGCGATGGCTAAGCCAGGGAAAGGTGCTTCAAAGATGTTTCGAGCTTCGTGAGGAGATTTGTCTGTTCTTGGACAGCAAAGGGAAAGACACAACACAACTCCGAGACGAAATGTTTCTGTGTGAAATGGCTTTTCTGTGTGACATTACGAGTCATCTGAATGCAATGAACTTGCAGCTGCAGGGTCGGGATCGTGTCATCTCTGATATGTACAGTACAGTGAAGGCATTTAAAACCAAACTGACTCTGTGGGAGACGCAGATGCGGAAAGAAAATTTGAGCCACTTTCCCAGCTGCCAGACCATGAAAAGAAGCTCTCTACCAGTGCGTTCCCGAGCGCACAGTTGGCTGATAAAATAGGTATGCTTGCCGCTGACTTTCGACGCCGATTTGCTGACTTTGAAGCACAAAAAAGCAGGTTGGAACTGCTCGGTAACCCATTTGCTGTTGACGTGGAAAGCTCACCACCAAACCTCCAAATGGAGTTGATTGACCTCCAATGCAATGATGCACTGAGGGCAAAATATGCGGCAGTGGGTGCTGCGGAGTTCGCCCGTTTCCTCCCCGACACAATGCCCCAGCTGCGCATCCAGGCTGCTCAAACGTTGTCTATGTTTGGCAGCACATACCTGTGTGAACAACTGTTTTCTTTGATGAACTTGAACAAAACATCACACAGAAGTCGACTTACTGCTGAACACCTCCACTCAATTCTGAGGATTTCCTCAGCTCAGAGCCTTACCCCGAACATTGATGAACTTGTGGAAAAGATGGGACACCACCAAGTATCACCCTCAACCTCAAACAAGTGAACATTACTGTGCAATCACATATTTAGAGTTTTTACTCAGTTCAAGTTTAAAAGTTCAAGTTTAATATTTGTTTTCACTGCATGTTACTTCTCCTTAAACAAAGTGTTGTTTTTGATTAATAGATTTTTGCACTTTATTTTATTGTATTTCAATCCAATTATATTTTAAAAATATTTCAGTTGAGTGGATGATAGAAAATTGCTATTATTGTTTTTTTCTTTGAAGTAAATTTAGCCCACTTTTGCTAAAATAGAAAATATAGGCTACTGATGGTGCCTTGAATACCGGTTTCTTTCATTTAATGTTCATGTTATGGGGATTTTTATATAAAGGAAATTTGTCTTTTGTGTCTGTTGAAAATTAAAGATTACTGACAGAGCCATAAGAAAAATATTGCTTTATTTATCTGATCATATTGGAATATATTTGTTAGGTTTTCAGTAGGTTCAATTAGGTTCACTAGACTATATGCGTCATTTAAAAATTTTTCAATGAACATTCGAACAGTCCGGCCCTCGGCTTGTAGCTAAATTTTTTATTTGGCCCTCCGTCCATTTGACTTTGACACCCCTGCTCTAACAGGATCACCAGGAGGGATCAGCCAATAAAGTTGGAAGTCCCACCCAGTTGACTACATTAAAATGGTGGAAGCCCGCATTGGCGGTGCCCATGCTTGTACTGCCTTTTGGCCACTATAGGCCTTTATCATTCTCTATGGGCATGATACACGGGGAGAGTCTCAATTGGGGAAAAGTCTGTCCTCTCCTCGACTCCTCCTTTTCCCTCTCCTCCTTGACCCGGAAACTGATAAGCGGTCAAGTGGTCGAGGAGAGCATCAATTCATTAGTAGGTGAACAGAGGAGTATGTTCCCCTCTTATCGAGGAAGACTTTTGAAACCAGTCAGTCTTTCTCTCTCTCTCTCTCTCTCTCTCTCTCTCTCTCTCTCTCTCTCTGTCTCTCTCTCTCTTCCTTGAACTCTCTTTCTCTCAATGTAGGAGGCACGGTGTCAGCTTTTTAGAGCAGATAATTATGCAGCAAGTTGAGTAATTTATTATTAAAAGCTTTACCCCCAACACATCACTCTCAGCATGTAACCTAGCAGAGCATTATTCTACTACCATTGTCATCATTAGAACACTCACTCCCAGTGTTTTCTTGTCTGGAGAATGTTTTACATCTCCATCACTATGATTCTTCTGATTTTTGGTGGAATATAAAGTCTATGGCTGGAATATGAACACTACGTATCTTTCACTTTCTGTGAAACATTTATCACATACAAAGAAAGAATATGCCTCTTCACTGCTCTACTTTCTACTTTAATCTCTTCTGGTCAACTGCTTCTCTGGAAAAAGTCTCTGCTTGCTTACAAAATCACTCACTCACACACTCACTCACTCACTCACTCACTCACTCACTCACTCACTCACTCACTCACTCACTCACTCACTCACTCAGTGCATTTCCTAATGGGACGAGACAGGATTAATAAACTGAACATCAAGAGGGCACTGCATTCGAGGGGCAATTAGTTGCCCAAGATCTCAGCTTTCCATTGAGTGTTTCATGTTTGTGGTAAAGAGTGATTCAGGGCTGACCTTTTTATCAGAGCGGGGAAGAAACAGAGTGTCTTGGGTAATAGGTGACCTTTGCAGAACTGATTGTAGCTTTCTCAGCAGTGTGAGTGCATGGGTGTCTTTCACCTTGCTAGGCTGAGGTGTGTGTGTGTCTGAGTAGCCTGTTTGTTGCGTGTGTTTCTAAACCCCTCTGAGACGGTTTCTAAAAGCCATCTGTATTTACCTTTCAGAGAGTGGGTGGAAGTATTGTATGCACATACAGCAGGTGAGTGTCTTGAGCTCTGTCTCTCTGTCACCGTCAGTAGCATGATCCCCTTACCCACCAGCTTTACGTAGAAACCCCACAGCGCTTCTGTCCTCTTAACACTTTATTTAACCTCTTTCTCTCTCCTTCTCACTTTCTCTCTCTCTCCCTCTCTCTCCCTCTCTCTCCCTCTCTCGCACTCTCTCGCACTCTCTCTTGCACTCTCTCTTGCACTCTCTCTTGCACTCTCTCTTGCACTCTCTCTCGTACTCTCTCTTGCACTCTCTCTTGCACTCTCTCACGCACTCTAGCTCTCTCTCCATCCGATTCAGTGGTGGGTAATGTTTGTATCAGTAATTTTGTGTGGTTCGGATCATTTTGGGCTGCGATGCGTTACTGGATCTGATCGGTTGTGTGGCGGAGGGGTGGACTCACAGAGGGGCCTGGGAAGCGGCATCTCTAATTGCTCTCTCAGGTGATGGTGGAAAAACAGCCTCCTCAGCCACACTAATGACAGTCCAGGGAATCGGTTCAGTCGGACGCTTGATGTTCCAGGAACACAAAGAAAATCAAAGTGTCTCCAATTCCTGGGGACCATTACTGGAGCTCTCACTGTGTCGATGATTGCAGGGTTGGTGTATGTCGCTCTTCATTTGTTACTGTGATCAGTCAAGTATGCACAGTCACTTTGGGGGGTACTACTCTACTCTTCACCGCTCAATTTGCTTTTGCTTTTTCTCCAGGAATGTTTGACTTCTTAGAGGATATAGATTTTCACATTTCATATTGTTTAGGCAAGCAATCAGACAGACACATTTATTGTTAGAACACAGATGTGGAGGTGTTTCTTAGCTGAGGTGGTACAGTATTCAGTGTTTCAGACTCAGCAAACTCAAACTTCCTAATGAGTTCTGAAATATAATTAGACAGGTACGTCTGACAACAACGTCAAACTCATGCCCTAATTATTATATTCCTGAGTGGAGAGACTTTATTTATTTTCTTTCTTGTCTCATTTGAATGTGTCTCTGAACAGCGAAGGCTTTTTACAGTTGTAATTGTGATTGAAGACGCCCATTTTGTTCAAGGCTGATGTCAAGAAGCAGTCAGATCAAGCTTTATTTTCAAACTCCCAATACAAAACTTTGCTTCTTGTCATGTAATCAAATCACATTCTATTTGTATAGAGCCCTCTTTGCAAATACTTTTTTCTTGTACACTTCAAAGGAACCAGGCCTGAACTCCTTTGAGCAAATCAAGGACGAGAGAGGACAGGCATCTTCCTCTGAGTGAAATCAGACTATTGAGGATAAACTCTGGTTGATATTTGTTTGACTATCATGGTCAGACAATCAGTTGTCCGTTCAGGGACGGTCTGTCTGCACTTTTGTCAGTTGGTGGAAATGTAGTGTTTGGGTAGTTCCAATGGCACCTACAGTGCTTTCTAGGGTTTAACGAAGGAGAGATTTCAAACAATAGCAGCGTTTGAGGTGAAAAGGGAGGATGTCGAGGTGGAAAGGGCATTGTGTCATGTTTACAGTCCTAGATAGCGGAGGTGTCCTGATTTGTTGCCCTCTTGACCTCAGAGGCAAAAATCTTAAATATGTATTCTATTCTAACCATTCAGCAGAGTACTCTATTTCAACATCCAAAAGTCCATTCTGTCGGGAGGAATCTATTCTGCCTTTTGAAATAAAATGAAAGTAAAATGTACAGTACTAGTCAAAAGTTTGGACACACCTACTCATTCATGGGTTTTTCTTAATTTTTTACTATTTGCTACATTGTAGAATAATAGTTTACATCAAAACTATCAAATAGCACATGTAATCATTCACATTTACATTTAAGTCATTTAGCAGACGCTCTTATCCAGAGCGACTTACTAATCATGTGGTAATCAAAAAAAAGTGTTCAACGAATCAAAATATATTTTACATTGTAGATTCTTCAAAATAACCACTCTTTGCCTTGATTGCAGCTTTGCAAACTCTTGGCATTCTCTCAACCAGCTTCACATGGAATGCTTCTCCAACAGTCTTGAAAGAGTTCCCACATATGCTGAGCACTTGTTGGCTGCTTTTCCTTCACTCTGCCATCCAACTCATCCCAAACCATCTCAATTTGGTTGAGGTCAGGTGATTGTGGAAGCCAAGTCATCTGATGCAGCACTCTGTCACTATCCTTCTTGGTCAAATAGCCCTTACGCAACCTGAAGTTGTGTTTTGCGTCATTGTCCTGTTCAAAACAAATGACAGTCCCACTAAGTGCAAGCCAGATGGAATGGCGTATTGCTGCAGAATGCTGTAGTAGCCATGCTGGTTAAGTGTACCTTGAATTCTAAATAAATCACAGACAGTGTCACCAGCAAAGCACCCCCACACCATCACACCTCGTCCTCCATGCTTCACGGTGGAAACGACAAATGCAGAGATCACCCGTTCACCTACTCTGCGTCTCACAAGACACAGCGGTTGGAACCAAACATCTCAATTTAGACTCAGACCAAAGGACAGATTTCCACCAGTCTAATGTCCATTGCTCGTGTTTCTTGGCCCAAGCAAGTCTCTTCTTATTATTGGTGTCCTTTAGTCGTGGTTTCTTCGCTGCAATTCGACCATGAAGGCCTGATTCACAGTCTCCTCTGAACAATTGATGTTGAGATGTGTATGTTACTTGAACTCTGTGAAGCATTTATTTGGGCTGCAATTTCTGAGGCTGGTAACTCTAATGAACTTATCCTCTGTAGCAGAGGTAACTCTGGGTCTTCCTTTCCTGTGGCGTCCCCATGAGAGACAGTTTCATCATAGCGCTTAATGGTTTTTGCGACTGCACTTGAACTACCTTGAAATTTTCCGCATTGACTGACCTTCATGTTTTAAAGTAATGATGGACTGTCATTTCTCTTTGCCTATTTGAGCTGTTCTTGCCATAATATGTACTTGGTATTTTACCAAATAGGGCAATCTTCTGTATACCACCCCTACCTTGTCACAAGACAAGAAGGAGGAGAAGAGAAGGAAAGGAAAGGAAAGAAATTCCACAAATTAACTTAACAAGGCACACCTGTTATTTGCAATGCATTCCAGGTGACTACCTCATGAAGCTGATTGAGAGAATGCCAAGAGTGTGCAAAGCTGACATCAAGGCAAAGGGTGGCTACTGTTAAGAATCTCAAATATAAAATATACTTGTATTTGTTTAATACTTTTTTGGTTACTACATGATTCTATGTGTGCTATTTCATAGTTTTGATGTCTTCATTATTATTTTACAATGTATAAAATAGTGAAAATAAAGAAAAACCCTGCTATGAGTATGTGGGTCCAAACTTTTGACAGGTACTGTTTGTGATGCGGTCCATTTTATCAGTGTCTTCAGCTCTAAGTGTGCTGTCCATTCCAGTCAGGGTATAATGTCCTAACAGAGCTGTCTAATCTCATTGCAGTTGTGAAGCTACAGACCTGGACTGCAGCCCAGACAGAGAGTTGGCTGGCTGGCGGTCAGACAGACAGTCTCTCTCTATAGCCAGGAGATTTCATCCATCCCCAGTCTATGGGTTCAACTTCTCTCTTGCCCTAATCAGTCAGCAACTTTCCCACCCTACACATCCGCTCTGCCCGCCTCTACTGTCCTAACAAGCAGAATAACACCTCATACTTCACCGAAGGACAGCACGTTTAGAAACACAGGCAAGAGTCTTTATGACTCAGTAAAGTAAAAACTTCCTGAACAGAACAGATGCCATACAGTTGTGGCTTGACGCAGCAGTCACTGTGTCTGTGAGGAAGCTTCTTTGATATACAATAGGCCTACTCTCCAGAACCCTGGAGACCAATGTTTATACCACAAACTCAAGGGGATTTGTACAGTCGAGGACCAAAATAAGGGCTTTAGATGACTATGCAAATCATATTTAGGAACGCTTGCATAATACGGTTTTAAAACACTTACTTCTTGGGCATATTTCCCACTCTTTACTGCACATATGGCTCTGTATGCCATCAATAATGTATCTGAGTAGCAGTGGGACTGGGTTCAGAATGCGTATAGGTGTTGTCTTGACAACCCTTTCAGAATAGCAGCAGTGGTTGGTTGATGCATGTGTGATTCTCATTGGGAAATGTGTGTTTAATCTTGGTGTCCACAGCCATAGTTTATCAGTGTTTTAGGGCTCATTTCTTATCTTGCAGGACTCTACACTGAATCACAAGGGCGTATCAAGGACAACTGGACTCTCTGTGACACGTCCATAACTCACAACCAGCCGCCAGAAAAACCTCAGAAATCGTTAAAAAAAATATATTTAAAAAATATAAAAATATAAATATGCAGTTATTTTGTATTTACATTAAGGCCAAGATGTGCTAAAAGCAGTAGGCTTTTAATCTGTAGTTTGACATAATTTTATTGAGGAAGCTACTCTCATTGTATCTTGCCGTTTAGTGTAAACTTTACAATAATATTTGTTGGGTTGTATGCTGGTTTGTGACAACCACTGATGTTAAAAGTGCCTTTAAAATGCATTTGATTGGCGAAGTTAATTTTTTCAAGTTAATGTGAACGGAGGCTTTTATCACGCTTATACCACAGTTGCCAAAGAAAACAATATGAAAGCACATTTTTACCACTACAAATACTTTTATTTCGTTAATATTATCATTGTTATGTTTTGGTCGTTCGTTCAATTAGTTGAATATTTACAACTGAGTCGTTCATTCTTTATGGTCCGTTCCATGTTCGCTGGCAACCTTATTATCCCTTGCATGCTGCTAGCTACCCAACTAGCTACGGCTACACAGTCACGACCTCTGCAGCCAGAATAACATCAAAGTAGCTGTTTTCTATTGACATTCCTTTGGGTGCGTCCATAACAATGAGCTGATAATGACTGATTTTTCCTGGCATAGCTAGAAAGGTTTGCCTTCTCATCAGGACACTCGTCAACACTGACTGTTAATTACGAGGAGATCGCTTTGCATATCAAACACTGGGCTAGAAGCTAGCTAAATAGTTTTTTGCTTACAAACATTACAATATGACAACCTAATTCAAAAATATCAGTTGCTGAAAACAGCTGGTCAAACTAGGTAATATTATAGTAATATTATAGTGTGTTATTATCATGTGTATAGAGGTAATATTATAGTGTGTTATTATCATGTGTATAGAGGTAATATTATAGTGTGTTATTATCATGTGTATAGAGGTAATATTATATTGTGTTTTTATCATGTGTATAGAGGTAATATTATAGTGTGTTATTATCATGTGTATAGAGGTAATATTATAGTGTGTTATTATCATGTGTATAGAGGTAATATTATAGTGTGTTATTATCATGTAAATAGAGGTAATATTATAGTGTGTATTATCATGTGTATAGAGGTAATATTACTGTGTGTGCAGGAGCTGACTTTTTTCATAATGGGGTCATTGATAGGAGGGACATTGAAACTGAATATCAGACATACAGTGCATTTGGAAAGTATTCAGACCCCTTTACTTGTTCCACATTTTGTTATGTTACAGCCTTATTCTGAATGGATGAAATAAAATAAAAATATCATCAGTCTATACACAATACCACATAATGACAAAGTGAAAACAGGTTTTTAGAAACGTTTGCAAATGTATTAATTGTGTATTATGTATTATTAATTATTCAGACACTTTGCTATGAGACTCGAAATTTAGCTCAAGTGTACTTGTATTTAAGAATCCCCATTAGCTGCGACCAAGGCATCCAATTAAGGCAGTAATACAATTTTACAATACATTCACAGATTTCAAATATTGTTTCCTATTTCCATTGATCATCCTTGAGAAGTGCCTACAACTTGATTGGAGTCCACCTGTGGTAAATTCAATTGATTGGACATGATTCGGTCTCACAGTTGACAGTGCACGTCAGAGCAAAAACCAAGCCATGAGGTCAAAGGAATTGTCCGTAGAGCTCCGAGACAGGATTGTGTCGAGGCACAGATCTGGGGAAGGGTACCAAAACATTTCTGCAGCATTGAAGGTCCCTAAGAACACAGTGGCCTCAATAATTCTTAAATGTAAGAAGTTTGGAACCAACATTCTCTGGTCTGATGAAACCAAGATTGAACTCTTTGGCCTGAATGCCAATCGTCAAATCTGGGGGAAACCAGGCACCTCACATCACCTGGCCAATACCATCCCTACGGCGAACCATGGTGGTGACAGCATCATGCTGTGGGGATGTTTTTCAGTGGTAGGGACTGGGAGACTATCCAGGTTTGAGGGAAAGATGAACTGAGCAAAGTACAGAGAACTCCTTGATGAAAACCTGCTCCAGAGCACTCAGGACCTCAGACTGGGGGAAATGTTCACATTTCGGCAGGACAATGACCCTAGGCACACAGCCAGAGCTTGATAGGCTCTGAAGAGAAGAATGGGAGAAACTCCCCAAATACAGGTGTGCTAAGCTTGTAGCGTCATACCCAAGAAGACTCGAGGCTGTAATCGCTGCCAAAGGTGCTTCAACAAAGTACTGAGTAAATGATCTTATGTAAATGTAATATTTCAGTTTTTTATTATTAATACATTTACAAAAATGTCTAAAAACGTGTTTTTGCTTTGTCATTATATGGTATTTTGTGTAGATTGATGAGGAACAAAAGCGATTAAATCAATTTTAGAGTAAGGCTGTAACTTATCAAAACACACTGTGCATCCAGGCACTCTGCATTGCGTACCACACCCCCCAGGGCCCTGTTTTCTGTTTGGCTGAACCTGAGCTGAAACATCAACCTCGATTTCCTTGTACTGAACTGTATTGTAGCAGCCTCTTGCTATTCAGCTGCCATCATTGATTGAAGTTGAATGTCTTGTTAAGTACTTTACAGTGCTTTATGAGCACATTTCTTTGTGTTTGTTCAATACAAAGGCTTGTCATACACCAACAATAAGCATTTTGTTTCCCCGCAATAAACTGAGATTTAAAGCTTGCCCTGTCTCAAACCTCTCTAGCCGCTCAATGGATTTTAAATAATGTCAATTTCTTTGGAGGTTCTGCAACAAAGAGCCACAACACTGAGGGAAAAAAACTAATTCAGAAAATCTCTAGTATTTCTATCCAAATAAATGCATGAAATGTGTTGGGGACTTTGGAAATTACGCTTGAGAGAGATTATCATCTTCTAATGTTATATAGATAAATAGCTAGCTAGGAAATGTAATTAAGGTTTTAATTAAAATACGGACTTGATGTCTGTGGAATGGCAAGCATATTAAGCTCTATTCAAGTATAAATCCATGGAATCAAACAGTCATTATTCTCTCCACAAGGGAATAAAATATTTATCTGTTCAAATGTTTTTCACTCAGACTACTAATTATGTGTAATTGCAAGGAAAATCTATGAGTATAGACAAAGACTTAATTAGAGAGAATAGACTCTCTTGGAATGGGTATTTGTTATTTAATCAACGATGATCTTCTAGTGAACATTACTAAATCCGTGTAGTGTTTTTTATATGTCTGGGCTTTTACGAAGCATACCAGCACCTCTCTGATTCTTAAATCATATGTACAGTAGTGGGAATGAAGGTGTTTTGTTTGCTATTTCCTTCTAGCACGGTGGAGTGGACAGGTGACAAGGTGGACAGGTAAACATAAAACCAGAGATCTAAGCATGACCAGTGGGCAGTAAGAGGAGTTCCCATGTATTCCCACGATCTCTGCAGAGTTACCTAGACTGGTGCAAGGCCATCATGGAATACCATACAATACAATGTACCATGCAAACACATTAAAGGCAGTGTGTTCTTATGTCAAAGTAATTAAAAAATAAGTTAGTCTGTCTGTCAGCCGATGATGCTTAACAGAGGATTTTTAAAAACATCGGGTCTGTAACAAAGTTGCTTTGATGATGCAAGCTTGATTTTCTGAATAAAACTGGAAACTGGAATGTTGGGCAATTTTCATTCAGCAAGGTAGGGATTCCTCACTCACTCAGTGCCAGGATCACGCTGCTGTGGACTGGGCCAATCATAATCACGAATGCCTGAGCTAGCTGTCTACTGGTAAGTGAAACTATTTATTTATTGTATTTATTTAACCTTTATTTAACTAGGCAAGTCTATGTAGTAAGCAAGCTAGCTAGCTAATTTAGCTTGCTAGCAAAGAGCTGTCGATACATTCAAGCATTGCTAAATGTGCAAACTGGTGGTGGAGCCAACTAGTCAAAAACACTTTTTTGCACTTGCTGGCAAACTTCGCTACAGTTGTTAGCTGGCTAATTGTTTTCCTCTTGGATGTTGTGTTTACTACTGAAACCCTTAGATGGAAAATGTATTTTATTTTATGCTATTTCCTTCTAGCACGGTGGAGTGGACAGGTGAACAGGTGGACAAGTGAACATAAAACCGGAGATCTAAGCAGGTGTCATGCCCAGACCTTAGAGATCCTTTTTATGTCTCTACTTTGGTTTGGTCAGGGCGTGAGTTGGGGTGGGCATTCAATGTTTTTGTGTTTTTTGTTTTCTATTTCTGTGTGTTTGGCCAGGTGTGGTTCTCAATCAGAGGCAGCTGTCTTTCATTGTCTCTGATTGAGAACCATACTTAGGTAGCCTTTTCCAACTTGTGTCTTGTCGGTAGTTGTTTTCTGTTGAGTGTTTTCTGCATCTTACAGGACTATTTCGGTTTCGTTTATTCACATTGTTGTTTTGTGTTTTAGTGTTCAGTCAAATAAAATCATGGACACGTACCACGCTGCGCTTTGGCCCACACCTTCTCCTTCCAACAGCCGTTACAGCAGGACCAGTGGGCAGTGAGAGGAGTTCCCATGTATTCCCACGATTTCTGCAGATTTACCTAGACTGGTGCAAGGCCATCATGCAATACCATACAATACAATGCACCATGCAAACACATTAACGGTAGTGTGTTCATAGGTCAAAGTAATTCCATAAGTCACAGACTAAAGGCTATGGAGCATTAGTCTCTCTCTTCCTCCACCCTCTCACCTCCCTCCTGCATTCACTCCTTCATTCACTCCCTCCCTCTCTCCCTCTACCCCCTTCTCCCTCCCTCCCTCCTAAACAGTTCCCACATAGCAGTGCTATATGGAGATGAGTGTGTCTGGTTCTTGGCCTCCTCTGTGACCTTATCAACCCACTCATATTATTCTTATAAGTTTAGCTGTCATCAGCCCCCCCAAATTTTCTCTCTCCAACAGAACAGGGTCAATCAGGAATGAAGTGATATGACAGTCAGGGATTGTCTGCACAGTTAGCAGTGCAGAGAGGGAAATCGAGGGTCTGCAGCCACGTCTGAGATATATACAGCAGCATTTTGAATGATTTCTTAGCCCACTATTTTGACAATGCATCCTGCATGTGAAAGGGAAAGGATTTATGAATTATGCATGGTTTATCATAACTCCATTAGGATTTATATAGTCAACTTCAAGCCAGACACCATGAAATTAGGCAGTTTAATGTAGCTTTAAATAAGTATTTATCATGTTCATATCATGTTGCTGTGGGCTTTTTATTTCAAGGTAGGGCTTTTTAGCAGGGAGATAGCACTCTAGGAACTCAGGCAATACATTCCAGCTAAATGGATCCACAAAAGGTCACATAATTTTTAATCGTCACAATAATGCTATTGAAGATGGTAATTGTGTGGTGTTTGCGAGTCGTATTATTTTTGTACCATTATACACTCTTTGGCATGTTGTGGGAATATATAAACATAGGACACACAGACAAAACAGCTCAGGTGCCTTTATACTGTATATACCAGCTTAGAAAGATTCTTGTTGTGACATCTTCGACATCTTTCTGTCCTGCAGAGGTCAGCACTTTATTTGTACTTTTAAAGATGAATGAGTGGTATAGCCTTATACACTTTCACTGCTATTATACTGTATTCCATTGCCAATTTCAGAAGTAATTTATAACTGATTAAAGCCAGACTCAGTATACCCCCCCCCCCCAAAAAAAAAATCACATTTTATTTTGTTGTTTAATATAGCTTGAAATGGATAGATGAAAACTTAATTTTCCATTTGCATAATTTCAAAGTGATAGAAAACATGCTTTTACAAGTTATAGGTAATGCAGCTTTGTTTACAAATTTCAAGTCAAATTTCTCCAGGTAATTATGATGCATAAGCTTATTGATCATTTTATCATGTTCTATCTGTTGCTCTGATCCATCCACGACGACAGCAACACATCAACAATACAAATAGCCCTCTCTATTATAAACAAGACTCAGTATAAATAATAGTTGAGTGATACAGAAAAAAATGGATGTTTAGCTGACAAATGCATGTGGTAACGGTTAATATATTGGCTCCTGGCTGTCAGTCCTTCTGGGGGTGTAGTACGCCATCAAATCCACAGAAAAATAAGTCAGTCTGTCTGTCAGCCGATGATGCCTAACAGAGGATTTTTTAAAACATCGGGTCTGTAACAAAGTTGCTTTGATGATGCAAGCTTGATTTTCTGAATAAAACTGGAAACTGGAATGTTGGGCAATTTTAGGGATTCCTCACTCACTCAGTGGCAGGATCACGCTGCTGTGGACTGGGCCAATCATAATCACGAATGCCTGAGCTCGCTGTCTACTGGTAAGTGAAACTATTTATTTATTGTATTTATTTAACATTTATTTAACTAGGCAAGTCTATGTAGTAAGCAAGCTAGCTAGCTAATTTAGCTTGCTAGCAAAGAGCTGTCGATACATTCAAGCATTGCTAAATGTGCAAACTGGTGGTGGAGCCAACTAGTCAAAAACACTTTTTTGCACTTGCTGGCAAACTTCGCTACAGTTGTTAGCTGGCTAATTGTTTTTCTCGTGGAACCCTTAGATGACAAATGTATTTAATAATTCAACATAGGCTAGCTAGTTGCTAAGGGTCGATTTCTCCAGACACGTGTTTGCACTGCAAGACTGAGATCAAGCAGATAACGTCATTATTGTTGCACCGCTGTATATTGCTGTCTAGCTATGTACACTGAACACAAATATAAATATGTAAAATGTTGGTCCCATGTTTCATAAGCTGAAATAAAGGATTCCAGACATTTTTGTGTAATGCACAAAAATCTTATTTCGTGCCCAAATTTGTTTACATCCTCTTAGTGAGCATTTATCCTTTGCCAAGATAATTCATCCACCTGACAGGTGTGGCATATCAATAAACTGATTAAACAGCATGATCATTACACTCTGAAATGTGCAATTTTGCCACACAATACAATGCCACAGATGTCACAAGGTTGAGGGAGCTTGCAATTGGCATGGTGACTGCAGGAATGTCCCCCAGAGTTGTTGGCAGATAATTTTATGTTTATTTCTCTACCATAAGTCAATGTACAATGTCATTGATACAATACAATTAACACAATGATACAATGTCGTTTTAGAGAATTTGTCAGTCCATCCAACTGGCCTCACAACCACATACCACATTTACATTTAAGTCATTTAGCAGACACTCTTATCCTTATACCACATGTAACCATGTGAGCCCACAACCTCCACATCCGGCTTCTTCACTTCCTGGATCGTCTGAGACCAGCTTCCTGGACAGCTGATGAAGCTGAGTATTTCTGTCTGTAATAAAGCCCCTTTGTGGGGAAAATCTCTGATTGGCTGGGCCTGGCTTCCCAGTGGGAGGGCATAGGCCGACTTGCTTGGGAGCCAGGCCCACCCATGGCTGCGCCCCTGCCCAGTCATGTGAAATCCATAGATTAGTGCCTAATGTATTTATTTCAATTGACTGATTTCCTTATATGAACTGTAAAACAGTAACATCGTTGAAATTGTTGCATGTTGCATTTTCATTTCTGTTCAGTGTAAATTAGAATTAGATTCTATTTTTGTATATTTTTATTCTACTTTTACAAAATGTATATAATAATAATAATAATATATGCCATTTAGCAGACGCTTTTATCCAAAGCGACTTACAGTCATGTGTGCATACATTCTACGTATGGGTGGTCCCGGGAATCGAACCCACTACCCTGGCGTTACCAGCGCCATGCTCTACCAACTGAGCTACAGAAGTGTGGTATATCAATGTAAGTACAAAGATTTTACCATATCCCAACCATCCAGCCAACCCCCCCTAGTACCTTCCCTACCTCTCCGCCCCACCTAAGTCAGTCCACCCACCTCGGTTCCCAACCACCCATCCACCCACGGTGATCACCCCATGTAGCCAACCCATCCCACTCCCTCCCTCAATTCGGGTCCTAGAAAACAAAAATTCTACAGAGATTTCACAACAAATAAACAATCAGGCATACAGGGGATTTTTTTCTTTTTTTTTACATACAAACAACTCAATACAGATTCAAAATACAAAAACAGAAATAAATAAATGATCAGTAAATCTTTGACAATCTTGCTTGGACTGGATAGCATTATATTGATGACTGTACCTATTATGTAATGACTACTGGTAATACCTACTGGGAAACCTTAAAGCATCTCATCAGAGTATGCAAGCCATTAAAGTATGATAATAATGGTTGCCATTTTCTAACAAATGTATCATTGGAACCCCTAAGAGAATAATTTGATCAAACTTTAGAAAGAATTGAACATCGTTGAGCCATTGAGAAGTAAAGGGGGACTGAGCAGACTTCCACGGGAGAAGAATTCTACGTCCAGCTAATAAGGATGTAAAAGCAACAACATCAGCATGTTTGAGGTCCAAGGAGAACAAGTCCAAAAGACAGCTATCAAGGGTTGCAGGTTAGTTTCAAGCACCTCAGATAAAGTTTTAAAAATAGAATCTCAGTATTTTTTTTGTTTAGAGCATTAAATTAACATGTGACTAAGGTCACATGGTGAGACATGACATCTATCACACTCATAATTTACATTTGGATATATACCAGACAATCTGGATTTGGAAAAATGCACCCTATGTAAAACCGTATGAGACAAAGATGAGCACAAGATGTATCATCACCGCCCGCCCAACTAGCATCACTACTTTGGACGGTTCTGACTTAGAATATGTTGACAACTACAAATATCTAGGTGTCTGGTTAGACTGTAAACTCTCCTTCCAGACTCACATTAAGCATCTCCAATACAAAATTATATCTAGAATTGGCTTCTGATATCACAACAAAGCCCCCTTCGCTCATGCTGCCAAACATACCCTCGTAAAACTGACTATCCTACCGATCCTTGACTTCGGCGATGTAATTTACAAAATAGCCTTCAACACTCTACTCATCAAATTGGATGTAGTCACAGTGTATCACAGTGCCATCCATTTTGTCACCAAGCCCCATATACTACCCACCACTACGACCTGTATGCTCTCGTTGGCTGGCCCTCGCTACATATTCGTCACCAAACCCACTGGCTCCAGGTCATCTACAAGTCTTTGCTAGGTAAATCCCCGCCTTATCTCAGCTCACTGGTCACCATAGCAACACCCACCCGTAGCACGCGCTCCAGCAGGTATATTTTACTGGTCATCCCCAAAGCCAACACCTACCGTGGCCGCCTTTCCTTCCAGTTCTCTGCTGCCAGTGACTGGAACGAATTGCAAAAATCCCTGAAGCTGGAGACTTATATTTCACTCTCTAACTTTAAGCATCAGCTGTCAGAGCAGCTCACAGATCATTGCACCTGTACATAGCCCATCTGTAAATAGCACACCCATCTACCTCATCCCCATATAATTGTTTTGTTGCTCTTTTGCACCCCAGTATCTCTACTTGCACATCATCATCTGCACATCTATCACTCCATTGTTAATACTAAATTGTAATTATTTTGCCTCTATGGCCTATTTATTGCCTTACCTCCCTAATCTTATTACATTTGCACACACTGTACATAGATTTCTCTATTGTGTTATTGACTGTACGTTTGCTTATCCCATTTGTAACTCTGTGTTGTTTTTGTCACACTGCTTTGCTTTATTTTGACCAGGTCGCAGTTGTAGATGAGAACTTATTCTCAACTGGCCTACCTGGTTAAATAAAGGTGAAATAAAAAATAAATAAATGTAGTGGAGCCTACTCACCTCATCACATCACTCCTGTGTAAATTCAACACCCATTTCCCGTTCCCAAGCAGATTTCATTTTGTTGGTGGAGTGTTTGTCCAATGACAAAATACCCAGACAGATCTGAGAACATTCAACGCTAAACTTCAGCTATTCACAGTCAGTATTAAACTGCAAAACCATCCAAGGTCTTACCTTGATCTAGAGGTTAGAGCAAAGGGCCAGTAACTGAAAGGTTGCTGGCTCGAATACTGGAGCAGATAAGGTGAAAAATCTTTCACTGTGCACTTGAGCAAGGCACTTAATCCTAAATGCTCCAGGGACACTGGACAATGGTAACCCTGGCCTTGGCCTCACACCCTGTGGGTGTCTCAGGGGGTGTTGGGATATGCAAGAAGTGCATTTCCACTACTTGTATGTTTAACAGGAAAAATATAAGCACCCCCACAAAGGAATACTAGTGGTATTTCAAAAAAAGGATAGGAGAAAGCAAGATCCCAAACATGTGTCAGGACTTCATGGAAAATTCGCAGTTGTTACTGAGTGAACTATCCTGGCTAAACAAATATAATAAATGGACTGCAACAATATGATATACTGATACAATCAATTCGTTGTGCTCTTATTCCTTTTCTAATAAACAGAGTGAGGTCAAAAACCCGATAACAAACCACTAATAACTCTGGGTAATTGGAGACAATTAGCCCCATGCAGCTCCTGATCCTGTTGGACGCTGAGTGATTAATCACCATTAGTCTTCCTCCTCAAAAACACCCACAAGACCTGTCCATCACACACACACACCTTCAACCCCTGACCTCTCATGTTACTATGTAATACCATGCTACAGTGGAGCGTCACGACGGATATCATATCCCCCTAGTAGGCCGTAGACTGTCAACTAATATCACGCAGTGCGTTATACCCTGTCAGAGCTTCAGGATGTCACCCATAGACCAGCGGTTCCCAAACTAGAGGTTGCGACTGATCTGAAAATGGGGTCGCGGGGGAATTTCCACACAAATAAATAATAATAATATTCTAATATCGTCTTTGTCTCTTAAAATCATTGTAATGTGCTAAACCTTAAACATCTAAATTAAAATTATTCAGATCTAAAAGTAAAAATGTAACTAGAGAGCTCCCTTAGATCGTGGGAAAAGGTCTCACTTGACCGTTGCACTTGAATCATTCCCACAGTAAATAGTTAAGCCCTCTACGCTATGAAACCACACACTATTGCAGAGACTTTGATATTACCGGTCATAATTGATATGGTGAAAACAATGTGTGGGGAAGCAGAAAACAGAAACTCACATCAATACCTTTGTCAGATAAGGCTGTAAAACTAAAAATTGATGCTATAGCTAGCAAAAAAACTCAAAAACTCGACTCAAAAACTCCCTGCCTCATGCTCTCCAAATGGGCGTTAGCTGTGAGGGCCGAGATGCCCATGCATTGACTTTTGTACACTAAGTGTCAGTAGATTCTATTTAAGAGGACATATTGTTCTGTCTCATGATTCCCGAGCATGAAACTGCACAGGGGATGTTCAGTGTGCTGCGTGGCTATATATACGTATATACAGTGGAGCAACAAAGTATTTAGTCATCCACCAATTGTGCAAGTTCTCCCACTTAAAAAGATGAGAGGCCTGTAATTTTCATCATATGTACACTTCAACTATGACAGACAAAATGAGAAGAAAAAAATCCAGAAAATCACATTGTAGGATTTTTTATGAATTTATTTGCAAATTATGGTGGAAAATAAGTCTAATTCATCATTGGGAGCAATTTCCAAACACCTGAATGTACCATGTTCATCTGTAAAAACAATAGTATGCAAGTATAAACACCATGGGACCATGCAACCGTCACACCGCTCAGGAAGGAGATGCGTTCTGTCTCCCAGAGATGAACATACTTTGGTGCGAAAAGTGCAAATCAATCCCAGAACAACAGCAAAGGACCTCGTGAAGATCCTGGAAGAAACAGGTACAAAAGTATCTATATCCACAGTAAAAAGAGTCCTATATTGACATAACCTGAAAGGCCGCTCAGCAATGAAGAAGCCACTGCAACAAAACTTCCATAAAAATGCCAAACTACAGTTTGCAACTGCACATGGGGACAAAGATTGGTCATTTTGGATGAAACAAAAATAGAACTGACCATTGGAAAAATGGGATGCTTGCAAGCCAAAGAACACAATCCCAATCGTGAAGCACGGGGGTGGGAGCATCATGTCGTGGGGGTTCTTTGCTGCAGGAGGGACTGGTGCACTTCACAAAATAGATGGCATCCTGAAGAAGGAAAATTATGTGGATATATTGAAGCAACATCTCAAGACATCAGTCAGGAAGTTAAAGCTTTGTCACAAATGGGTATTCCAAATGGACAAATACCCCAAGCATACTTTCAAAGTTCTGGAAAAATGGCTTAAGGACAACAAAGTCAAGGTATTAGAGTGGCCATCACAAAGCCCTGACCTCAATACTATAGAGAATTTGTGGGCAGAACTGAAAAGGTGTGTGAAAGAAAGGAGGCCTACAAACCTGATTCAGATACACCAGCCCTGACAGGAGAAATAGGCCAAAATCCACCCAACTTATTGGGAAGCTTGTGGAAGGCAACCCAAAACGTTTGACCTAAGTTAATTAAACAATTTTAAGGCCATGCTACCAAATACTAACTGAGTGTATGTAAACTTCTGACCCACTGGGAATGTGGTGAAAGAAATAAAAGCTGAAATAAATAATTCTCTATACTATTATTCTGACAGTTCACATTCTTAAAATAAGTGGTGATCCTAACTGACCTAAGACGGAATCTTCACTAGGATTAAGTGTCAGGAATTGTGAGAAATTGAGTTTAAATGTAGTTGGCTAAGGTGTATGTAAACTTCCGACTTCAACTGTATATACTGTACTCTATACCATCTACTGCATTTTGCCAATGCCGTTTGGCCATCGCTCAACCATATATTTATATGTACATATTCGTATTCATTCTTTTACACTTGTGTGTATAAGGTAGTTGTGAAATTGTTAGATTTCTTGTTAGATATTACTGCACGGTCATAACTAGAAGCACAAGCATTTCGCTACTCACATTAACATCTTCTAACCATGTGTATGTGACCAATAAAATGTTATTTGATTTGGAAAGGCACACCCATGTCTATATAAGGTCCCACAATTGACAGTGCATGTTAGAGCAAAAACCAAGCCATGAGGTTGAAGGAATTGTCCGTAGAGCTCTGAGACAGGATTGTGTTGAGGCACAGATCTGGTGAAGGGTAGCAAAACATTTCGGCAGCATTGAAGGTCCCCAAGAACACAGTGGCCTCCATCATTCTTAAATCAAATAATTTTGGAACCACCACAACTCTCCCAAACTGAGCAATCAGGGGAGAAGGGTCTTGGTCAGGGAGGTGACCAAGAACCCAATGGTCACTCTGACAGAGCTCCGGAGTTCCACTGTGGAGATGGGAGAACCTTCCAGAAGGACAACCATCTCTCAGCAATCCACTAATCAGGCCTGTATGCGAGAGTAGCGAGACAGACGACACTCCTCAGTAAAAGGATCATGACAGCCCGCATGGAGTTTGCCAAAAAGCACCCAAAGGACTCTCAGACCATGAGAAACAATATTCTCTGGTCTGATGAAACCAAGATTGAACTCTTTGGCCTGAATGCCAAGAGTCACATCTGGAGGAAACATTGCACTATCCCTACGGTGAAGTATGGTGGTGGCAGTCTCATGCTGTGTGATTTTTTTTTCAGTTGCAGGGACTGGGAGACTAGTCAGGTTTGAGGGAAAGATGAACAGATCACGACACAGAGAAATCTTTGATGAACAAAGGTTCTCCTTCCAACAGGACAACGACCCTAAGCACACAGCCAAGACAACGCAGGAGTCGCTTCAGGACAGGTCTCTGAATGGCCTTGAGTGGCCCAGCCAGAGTCCGGACTTGAACCTGATCGAACATCTCTGGAGAGATCTGAAAATAGCTGTGCAGCAATGTTCCCCATCCAACAAGACCAAGCTTGAGAGGATCTGCAGAGAAGAATGAGAGAAATTCCCCAAATACAGGTGTGCCAAGCTTGTAGCATCTTACCCAAGAAGACTTGAGGCTGTAATTGCTGCCAAAGATCCTTCAACAAAGTACTGAGTAAAGGGTCTGAATACTTATGTTAATGTGATTTCTGATCATTATTATTGTATTTTTTTGCAAAATCTAAAGAAAAAACTGTTTTTACTTTGTGATTATGGTGTATTCTATATAGATTGATGGGGGGGATGTATGCACACTGCACAGAGGAACTCTTCCTAGAAGGCCAGCATCCCGTAGTCACCTTTTTACTGTTGACGTTGAGACTGGTGTCTTGTGGGCACTATTTAATGAAGCTGCCAGTTGAGGACTTGTGAGGCGTCTGTTTCTCAAACTAGACACTTTAATGTGCTTGTCCTCTTGCTCAGTTGTGCACCGGGGCCTCCCACTCCTCTTTCTATTCTGGTTAGAGACAGTTTGCGCTGTTCTGTGAAGGGGGTAGTACACAGCGGTGTACGAGATCTTCAGTTTCTTGGCAATTTCTGGCATGGAATAGCCTTCATTTCTCAGAACAAGAATATACTAAAATGTTTCAGAAGAAAGTCCTTTGTTTCTGGCCATTATGAGCCTGTAATTGAACCCACAAGTGCTGATGCTCCAGATACTCAACTAGTCTAAAGAAGGCCAGTTTTATTGCTTCTTTAATCAGAACAGCATTTTTCAGCTGTGCTAACATAATTGCAAAAGGGTTTTCTAATGATCACTTAGCTAATACAAGTTTATCATTTTAAAAGGCTAACAACGTGCCATTGGAACACAGGAGTGATTGGTACTGATAATAGGCCTCTGTACACCTATGTAGATATTCCATAAAAAATCTGCTGTTTCCAGCTACAATAGTATTTTACAACATTAACAATGCATGCACTTCTGCTCAACTTGATGTTATTTTAATGGACGAAAAAATAGCTTTTCTTTGAAAAAAAATGACATTTCTACGTGACCCCAAACTTTTGAATGGTAGTGTATAAAATGGTAGTGAATATTAAAAAATATTCAACAAAGAGTGAGCTGCTAGAGGACGAGATTACAGCCTCTACACTGTACTATTCACCGCAATATGCTTTAACTACAGTATGTTCAGAAGAACATTTGCTGTGTGAATGCTTGGCACACAGCGCTCCGGACAAAATCCTCAGTGACATTTCGAGAATATAGTTATCCCTTGATGTGTTTAAAAAAAAAACAGCAGACTGCGGGGGGAGGGTAATGCAAGTCCAACTGCCCATAGCATATGATGAAAAATGTATTTTACGGACACTAGTAGCGCTCACACACATGCAACACATCATCCTTCAGATAAACCAGGGGGCAGAAGATAGCCTAGGCTAAAGGTTGAAGAGGTCGGCCAGCAACAGGATGGGTGCCAGTTTGAGTCTGAAACCTAATACCCCAGCTGGGAAAATAAAAACTGTGTATTGCCTACCAAAGCCTATTACAAACAGCCCAGCATCTGTTCCAAGGTTTCTGCCAAACTGCTTCGAGCTGAGAGGGGAATTATTATACTGTACCTGCACACATACTGTATGGATCCAGTCCACTTGTCACTCACTTCCAGTTTGTTCATGGTCCAGGTGAGAGTTTCTATGTAATTAATTTCCCTGGTGGCTTAAACAGATTAGGAGAGTTCCTTTTGGAACTGTCACAGTCTTAAGGAGACCAACAACTTGAACCCCAACACTGACTCCAGGGCTGCGTTTCCTTCAAGGAAGAAGTTCCTTTTATTCCTTCCCTCTGCCCTTGTTCAGCCCTCTCCAGAGAGCTGATAGGACCGGATATGTGGAAGCAACATGGTGTGGCTATTGCTTAGACCTACATCGTTGTCTTTGAGGAGGGTAGAGGGGAGGTAACATATTCTTGGAATGAAATGCAGCCCACCCCGATGTCACCTACCGGATGATAAAGCATTTTATCAAGCGGCTTGCTTCAGGATTCAAGGCACTGAATCATACAGATGAATCTTGTGTTTCTTCTCTCACATATATATTATGCAACGCCTTAAAACGTATTTTTGCAATATTATTTCAAAATTGGCTCCAATTTGAGATATTAAAAGGGCCTTGTTGAACAGGTTGGTTTGTTCACTTATTTTCTCCCAGATACTGGGGAAATGAGAGGAAGTCATTTGAGTGATGTGTAAAGGTTCCTAAAGCTACATGATGGTGCTGTTTAAAATGCTCTGCAGCAGAAATTTCAATCAGAGATGATTGAAGGCTCCCCATATTTCATGTTATGTCAAGAAGCAACCAGCCAGCGTTCACAATTTATTGTAACAGTGAGATTTTAATAATTTTAAAGTGATCTGTCACCTGAAAATAAGCAGCAGACAAATGGAGAGTGAACCTACTTTACGATGAAAATGACTGAGTTTACACCAAGGATGCATATTGTTTGTAATTCAAATATATGTTGGTGTTTTTATAGAATGCAGCACTCCTTGCAAAATGCTTTTGTTGTAGAGAGAAACAAACAAACACAAATACAAATGTTCACGTTCATCTTGGCAAGAAAAGTGGTCCGTCTGCAAGATCTCATGGGAGACAAAAAAATGTGTGTGTGTGTTCTCTCTATGGGTACCTAGTGGATGAAACAGACTAAAGTGTTAGCTTAAAGCATTAAATCAAAGACCAAATTATCGATTGAGAAATGAACATGTACAGTATGAAATAGTTTTCCTCATTTCAACACAAAGTAATGTATTCCGGCTGAGAATGAGAAAACAGTGTGGTACACACACCACCGCACTGATAATAGATGGTTGTTGAGGGAAATCCCATTCATTTGTTTGGATTGCAGATTGAGTTTTCCCACTGCCATTAAATCATCCATGCAGTCAAGTGAGCATCCTGATGGTTGCATCTTGATGGTTGCAGTTCCTTCCTATCATGTACAAGCCTATCACAGGCTTCTGCTCTCTGCTGCACCTGGACCGCCATGCTTCCTTCACTTCCTGTATTCTCCCTGCATCTTGCTTCTGCTGCCCATATCTATCCAAACACGTAACCCACAGGATCCATCACCAGGAAAAAAACAGATGAGCTTCATCTCTCTGCAGCAAGACGGCACCGATATCATTACCTTCTATAGCCCAGGAAATCAGCCTGCAATCTATAGCACTGAAAAATGATGCATTGAGACCCAGAGAGAGAGAGCTAGAGGGGAGAGAGACAGGGGGAGAGAGGGAGAGGGAAAAGAGAGAGAGATGGGTATGATACAGTATGTATGATCGAAAGCCATGGTACTGGCTCAACAGAATCATTATTCAAATGTAGGCAGATGGTAAAATGGTCTACCATATCAAGACTGGCTGTTCCACTGCTTGTGAGCGTGAGTGTGTATGTAAGAGAGAGCAAGAAAGAGAGAGAGGGTGGAGAGAGGGGAAGAGCGAGAGAGAGCAAGAAAGAGGACAGGGAAGAGCAGAGATGAACTTTGTATGACACACTATATTTACAAAAGTATGTGGACACCCCTTCAAATTAGTGGATTTGGCTATTTCAGCCACACCCATTGCTGACAGGTGTATCAAATTAAAATTGAGCACACAGCCATGCAATCCCCATACACAAACATTGGCAGTAGAATGGCCTTACTGAAGAGCTCAGTGACACTATGAAGAGGTTAGAAACCCAGGTCTTAAAAACAAAGGTGTCATTGTACGCTGATGATGAATGTTTTCTTTTAAATCCAGAATTTAGATCCCTCCACAGCCTGATAGAGGATCTAGATCATTTTTTCCAAATTGGATCACTAAAAAATATAACTTTTACATTATCATGTAGTTGACCAATAAAATGGTCTGACGGGGATGTGGACATAATCGGTATACATGTCCCAAAAGAATGAAATGATCTCACGCCAATAAAATTGTATAGAAAGTTAGCAAAAATAGATATGGCTATCATGGAAAGGAAAATACCTGTCTATTTGTGGAAAAATCACCCTGATTAACTCTTAAGTCATATCCCACTATCCCTATTTGCTTATGGTCTTGCCTACAACGAGCAACCTGTTTTTTTAAATGATATGAGAAAAAAATAACATTTTACGTGGAACGGCAAGCCAGATAACATTAACATGGCCTATTGATATACTGAATATGAATTTGGAGGGTAGAAATAATGTTATATTAAAGCATTAGACCTCTCAATAAAGGCGTACAAAAATTATACTTCAATCCGAACTGGTTCTCTAGCAAATTATTAAGAATGTCTCACCCCACGTTCAAGAATGGCCTTTTTCCATTTTTTTAGATGACAACCTCTCACTTTTGGTTATTTGAAAATGGAATCAAAATATTGCTATTTTTAAATAAAGCAATAGAAATTTGGTTGTAACTTAAGTTTAATCCACCAGAAAAGACAGAATGTCATGTGCACTCCCTCTCCAGCCTCTAGGTCACCAGACTGCCTGTTATGGCGCACACCTGTCACCATCGTTACGCGCACCTGTGCATCATCAGACTTACCTGGACTCCATCACCTCCCTGATTACCTTCCCTATATACAGATGAAGTCGGAAGTTAACATACATCTTAGCCAAATACATTTAAACTCAATTTTTCACAATTCCTGACATTTAATCCTAGTAAAAATTCCATGTCTTAGGTCAGTTAGAATCACCATTTTATTTTAAGAATGTAAAATGTCAGAATAATAGTAGAGAAAATGATTTATTTCACCTTTTAGGAACTCTGGAGCTCTGTCAGAGTGACCATCGGGTTCTTGGTCACCTCCCTGACCAAGACCGTTCTCCCCTGATTGCTCAGTTTGGGAGAGTCTTGGTGGTTCCAAAATACTTTGATTTAAGAATGATGGAGGCCACTGTGTTCTTGGGGACCTTCAATGCTGCCGAAATGTTTTGCTACCCTTCTCCAGATCTGTGCCTCAGCAAAATCCTGTCTCAGAGCTCTACGGACAATTCCTTCAACCTCATGGCTTGGTTTTTGCTCTAACATGCACTGTCAATTGTGGGACCTTATATAGACAAGGGTGTGCCTTTCCAAATCAAATAACATTTTATTGGTCACATACACATGGTTAGAAGATGTTAATGTGAGTAGCGAAATGCTTGTGCTTCTGGTTCCGACAGTGCAGTAATATCTAACAAGAAATCTAACAATTTCACAGCTACCTTATACACACAAGTGTAAAAGAATGAATACAAATATGTACATATAAATATATGGATGAGCGATGGCCAAACAACATTGGCAAAATGCAATAGATGGTATAGAGTACAGTATATACAGTTGAAGTCGGAAGTTTACATACACCATAGCCAAATACATTTAAACTCAATTTTTCACAATTCCTGACATTTAATCCTAGTGAAAATTCACTGTCTTAGGTCAGTTAGGATCACCACCTATTTTAAGAATGTAAACTGTCAGAATAATAGTAGAGAGAATGACATACATGCACATATATTACATAAACTCAATTAGTATTTGGTAGCATTGCCTTAAAATTGTTTAACTTTAGGTCAAACGTTTTGGGTTGCCTTCCACAAGCTTCCCACAATAAGTTGGGTGAATTTTGGCCCATTCCTCCTGACAGAGCTGGTGTAACTGAGTCAGGTTTGTAGGCCTCTTTACTCACACACACTTTCTCAGTTCTGCCCACATATTTTCTATGGAATTGAGGTCAAGGCTTTGTGGTGGCTACTCCAATACCTTGACTGTGTTGTCCTTCAGCCATTTTTCCAGAACTTTGGAAGTATGCTTGGGGTCATTGTCCATTTGGAAGACCCATTTGTGACCAAGCTTTAACTTGCTGACTGATGTCTTCAGATGTTGCTTCAATATATCCACATAATTGTCCTCCCTCATGATGCCGTCTATCTTGTGAAGTGCACCAGTCCCTCCTGCAGTAAAGCACCCCCACGACATGATGCCCCCCCGTGCTTTGCGGTCGGGATGGTGTTCTTTGGCTTGCAAGAAATCCCCTTTTTTCCCCAAACATAACAATGGTCATTTTTGCCAAACAGTTCTATTTTTGTTTCATCAGACCAGACGGCATTTCTCCAAAAAGTACGATCTTTGTCCCCATGTGCAGTTACAAACCGTAGTCTGGCTTTTTTATGGCGGTTTTGGAGTAGTGGCTTCTTCCTTGCTGAGCGGCCTTTCAGGTTATGTCAATATAGGACTTGTTTTACTATGGATATAGATACTTTTGTATCCGTTTCCTCCAACATCTTCAATTAATCAATCAATCAAATTGATTTAAAAAGCCCTTCTTACATCAGCTGATGTCACAAAGTACTGTACAGAAACCCAGCCTAAAACCCCAAACAGCAAGCAATGCAGCTGTAGAAGCAAGGTCCTTTGCTGTTGTTCTGGGTTTGATTTGCACTTTTCGCACCAAAGTACATTCATCTCTAGGAGACAGAACGTGTCTCCTTCCTGAGCGGTATGATGGCTGTGGGGTCCCATGGTGTTTATACTTTTATACTTTTTTTTTTTACTATTGTTTGCACAGATGAATGTGATATCTTCAGCCATTTTGAAATTGCTCCCAAGGATGAACCAGACTTTTGGAGGTCTACAATTCTTTTCTGAAGTCTTGGCTGATTTCTTTTGATTTTCCCATGATGTCAAGCTTTGCTTTACTTTGCCACCATGGCCTTTTTTTGCCTTTACCTCCCTTATCTCACCTCATATGCTCACATCGTATATAGACTTGTTTCTACTGTATTATTGACTCTATGTTTGTTTTACTCCATGTGTAACTCTGTGTTGTTGTATGTGTCCAATTGCTTTGCTTTATCTTGGCCAGGTCGCAATTGTAAATGAGAACTTGCCTACCTGGTTAAATAAAGGTGAAATAAAATAAATAAATAAATAAAAGCAAAGAGGCACTGAGTTTGAATGTAGGCCTTGAAATACATCCACAGGTACACCTCCAAATGACTCAAATGATGTCAATTAGCCTATCAGAAGCTTCTGAAGCCATGACATAATTTTCTGAAATTTTCCAAGCTGTTTAAAGGCACACGCAATTTAGTGTATGTAAACTTTTGACCCACTGGAATTGTGATATACTCAGCTATACTCAGCCTTGTCTTAGGATGGTAAGTTGGTGGTTGAAGATATCCCTCTAGTGGTGTGGGGGCTGTGCTTTGGCAAAGTGGGTGGGGTTATATCCTTCCTGTTTGGCCCTGTCCGGGGGTGTCCTCGGATGGGGCCACAGTGTCTCCTGACCCCTCCTGTCTCAGCCTCCAGTATTTATGCTGCAGTAGTTTGTGTCGGGGGGCTAGGGTCAGTTTGTTATATCTGGAGTACTTCTCCTGTCCTATTCGGTGTCCTGTGTGAATCTAAGTGTGCGTTCTCTAATTCTCTCCTTCTCTCTTTCTTTCTCTCTCTCGGAGGACCTGAGCCCTAGGACCATGCCCCAGGACTACCTGACATGATGACTCCTTGCTGTCCCCAGTCCACCTGACCGTGCTGCTGCTCCAGTTTCAACTGTTCTGCCCTATTATTATTCGACCATGCTGGTCATTTATGAACATTTGAACATCTTGGCCATGTTCTGTTATAATCTCCACCCGGCACAGCCAGAAGAGGACTGGCCACCCCACATATGCTCTCTCTAATTCTCTCTTTCTTTCTCTCTCTTGGAGGACCTGAGCCCTAGGACCATGCCCCAGGACTACCTGACATGATGACTCCTTGCTGTCCCCAGTCCACCTGACCGTGCTGCTGCTCCAGTTTCAAGTGGTCTGCCCTATTATCATTCGACCATGCTGGTCATTTATGAACATTTGAACATCTTGGCCATGTTCTGTTATAATCTCCACCCGGCACAGCCAGAAGAGGACTGGCCACCCCACATAGCCTGGTTCCTCTCTAGGTTTCTTCCTAGGTTTTGGCCTTTCTAGGGAGTTTTTCCTAGCCACCGTGCTTCTACACCTGCATTGCTTGCTGTTTGGGGTTTTAGGCTGGGTTTCTGTACAGCACTTTGAGATATCAGCTGATGTACGAAGGGCTATATAAATACATTTGATTTGATTTGATACAGTGAATTATAAGTGAAATAATCTGCCTGTAAACAATTGTTGGAAAAATTACTTGTGTCATGCACAAACTGGATAGTAGTTTTGTGGAGTAGTTGAAAAACAAGTTTTAATGACTCCAACCTAAGTGTATGTAAACTAACGACTTCAACTGTAGTCACTCCCTTTTGTTCCTTCCTCAGGCATTATTGTTTCTGTTTCAGTGTCATGTCTGTGCGTTGTTTGTGTTTTTGTTTTGTTTTCAGTTGCGTTTCTTTATTAAAACACTCACTTCCTTACCTTACTTCCCGACTCTCAGTGCACTCGTTACGCAGAACAAATATTACAACAAGTATTGTGGTTAAACTCAAATATACTTATTGATAAACATTAGTTTAGGAGAAAAAAAACATTTCGAGTTTTTTATAATCTTTGTAAATTATATAATAAATAGGACTGGTGGAGTAATGTCGCAAATGCAGCTAACAGAAATATATGGAAATGTCTGTTTTATCCAAAATTGTGACTAGTTTCAGGAAACTGTGTTGGACATGCCAAGAGATGAGTTCGGATTGGTTTTCCATGTAGCATGCTTCTGTCTATAACATGAGCTGCTCAGTATGAGTAATCCTTTCTAACGCAGTTTTTTAAAATGATATCACAAAGAACTGCAAAAGTGTTGCTAATGCTCTCCAGTTTCTGGAGGAACAAGTTTTGAAATCAATGGAATGCCCAGTGGAAGCACAGTATAATAGCTAAGGAGATGGAGAAAATTCTGGCGTTTGATTGCAAATATGCATATGGAGTTGAAAAGAAAACACACAGAAGGCTGTTGTACAAAACACCGGATTACATCTTTAAACTAAGGGCAACCATGGCATCCGTGACAGACAGGGTTGAAGCATTCATGTATACGGGTAAGGGAATCTAGCTAGCTACGTTTTCAGATATTATATGTGTCTAATTTAGTCAGAAAGTTGTTTTCATTGCAAGTTAAAGTGTACTTTTAGCTAGCTAGCTAATGTTAGCTGACTGGCTTGCTAGCTAACATTACTTGTATGATCTGTGTAATAATATTATTCATATATATATATCAGAATGTAATTTGCACTGCTAAGTTAGTTATAGCCTAACATTAGATAGATAGCTAACATTGAACCTAGTTGGTTAGCTTTAGCTGCCAGCAGATTCACGCATAGCAGGAAAGTTATGAGTTGGGATTATGGGTAATTGTTTTGCTAGCTAGCTAGTTACATGTCCAAAACAATACTTTCACTGTACTGTTTACACCTTTTGTATCATGTGTATGTGAAAATTAAACTTTGATTTAGTGTGTGTTTATCAGAGATTGTCATGAGAAGAAAAGCATGACCTGCATCAAAGTCAAATTAGGATATAACATATAGCCAACAAGTGTGTGTCCAAGTTTTAAAATGGTCCTGCTTTTATTTCATCACACTCAGAACTGTAAGCAATTTTCTGTAATTAGCTCGCCATTAACGTGTAAGTAATGATCTTGTTGTGAGTTTATTTTCCTGTAATAATTCATACAAATTAGCTAAAGTTAAGATGTTGTCAGCTGTGATATGGTCAATATTTCAACTGGTTAGCCAGCTATCTTATCCTTAGCTAGCGAGCTAACAAGCTAGAAACTAACCAGAACATTGTTTAGAAAGTTGTTTTTAGTTGCCTGGTTTGCTAGATTGATATACAGTATACTAAATACATTTTTAACCAAATGGGTTTATTGGTGTTAAACTACTCCAGTTATATTATTTTGGACCCTCAGGCTACTGATGTCATGCAGCCTGTCGTTTTTGTGTTTATACTTCTTCATAACGACAAGTTTGATGTCGGACAACAGTAGAATGTTCATGATGTCACTGCGACAACTGTCTACAAACATGTCAATAGGCGTAGTATAAACCAGCCTTTAATTTTGAACTCGTTGGTTCTTTAGCACATGGCCTCACGTGAAAGAGATGGGTGGGGCTAATGATTAAGAAGGTGGGAACGATGCTGAATGGGTGTAGGCAAAGAAGTGCTCTCCAGTAGGTGTACCAAAACATTCAAGGGTGTTTTCTCAAAACTGGGGTTGCAAGTTTATTAACTTTCAAAGCAGAATGACTTTCCCATTGTTCCTCAACTGTAGTGTATGATATAGCATTTTCTATCTCTTAGTCTCTACTTTTACCCGATGTAAAAAACACCATTTCAAATGTTGCTACATAAGACAGCATTATCGCGAAGATGGAAGAGGCAAATGAAAGGGGGAGAGAGTAAGAAACTTGTCTGTCGACCCTGCTTTAAAGACAAAAAATGGTTAAAGAAAATTGTGATAAATAAAGAAGTACACCAGTTGAGGTACCGATTCCATGGCACATGGATTATGAACTGATACACAAAAAGATGCCGGATTCAAAACTTAAATGATTATACAAATAGAATGTTATGAATATGGGGGATACAACCACCTTAACTCTGCAGATTTTGCTGCGAAGAGACAAAATCATTAGATAATTTGTTTTGGTACTGCCCATATGTAGCTTGTTTTTGGTCGCAAGTTCAGGAAAGGCTGAATAATTGTAACATTTACCTGGAGTTACCTCTGCAAATAGCAGTGCTGGGTGATCTGAAAAGTCATAGTCAATTGATCAATATAATAATACTCGTAGCAAAAAAAAAATCTTTTAATTTACAATCTGTAAACTATGAGACTGGAAAGGTTCATCACTTTTGTGAAACGTCACAGCACAGTTGAAAAATATATGGCAAATAGAAATCAAGACTGGATGTTGTTCAGAGACACTGTAGATGGAAGGAGTTGAGGGAAGCTGAAGGGTGGGACTAAAAATAAAATAAAAACAAGATAACTATAATGTAAAATATACTGTGTCCGTAAACTGTATATACGTTCAGAACTTTTGTGAAATATCACAGTACAGTTGAAAAATAAATGGCAAATAGAAATCAAAACTGTATGGTCTTCAGAGATAGATGTGAGGGGTTGAAGGATGGGATGGGACTAAAAACAAATGAAAGTTACGATTGGCTCAGTGTTCTGTCATTCATGGGGACACTACATCACCGCAACATTTACAGGGAGAGCCCGAAAATTCCAGCTAAATCGGTGCCACCACAGATTTACATTAGAAGTGCCCATCCAAAAAGTCTCAAGGTTATTGGCCACAGATAAAAGGATGTAAAATCACTTTATATCTACCGTAGCTTTGATTGATTGACTGATGTCAACATCATACTTTTAAAATCTTAGCTAGCAAACTAGACAAGCAGTCATCATCATGAATCAAGTCAACAATCTACTGGCAAATCCTTTTCAACCCTTATCATACGAAGAGGAATGATAGATCAAATGTGTGGGTGCTCATCAGCCATTGAACATTAACATTACACAAGTTGGAAATCATAAATTCAACAATGAGTGGTTTGGAAGTAATCAGTGGCTAACTGCAAGCGTTGCAAAGCAATCACTAGCCTGCTATTCAGTGGAAACGTGTATGGTTCAAGTCTGGATTTACGAGTTTGAAAACAGAAACATTCACATTCAACACCATGGGCCAGAAAAGGTTGAATACATTGGCCATGGTGTCAATCCAGCATGACTTCTGCCACGTTAAAAACAACTGGAAACTCAGAACTGGGAAATCTCAGACTTCAGTGAGTTTAAGACAACTGGGAACCGTGAAGTAAATGAGCTCCGACTGGGAAAATGCGTTTTCAAAGGTCATCCAACTCGGTATTCCATGTCGGGAATTCGGACCTCTTCTAGAGCTCCAACCAGAAGATCACTAATGTCATGATTCAACCTTGTTTTTTTTTAGAGTTTCCCAGTTGCCTTGAAAGCACCATAAATCCAGAGAATGACATACTTTGATGACAACGCTTGATGACAAAAGTTGCCCACGAGAAGGACAACCGCACACCACCTTCCTGTTCAAGTGAGCACAGCACAACAAAGTGAGTCCAAAAATGTATTGTTTGTTGCTGCATAAATAATGTAATATGCCAGAGAGACACAGTGCAGTTGGAAAGTATTCAGACCCCTTGACTTTTTCCACATTTCGTTACGTTACATCCTTATTCTAAAATGGATTAAACTCTTCTTTTTTCCCTTCATCAATTTACCCACAATACCCCATAATGACAATTAAAAATGTTTTTTTAGGCATTTTTGCAAATGTATTAAAAATAAAAAACGGATATATCACATTTACATAAGTATTCAGACCCTTTTCTCAGTACTTTGTTGAAGCTCCTTTGGCAGAGATAACAGTCTTATTGGGTATGATGTTACTAGCCTGGCACACTTGTATATTTGGGGAGTTTCTCCCATTATTCTCTGCAGATCCTCTCAAGCTCTGTCAGGTTGGAAGGGGAGCGTTGCTGCACAGCTATTTTCAGGCCTCTAGAGATGTTTGATCGGGTTCAAGTCTGGGCTCTGGTTACGCCACTTAAGGACATTCAGAGACTTATCCCAAAACTACTACTGCGTTGTTTTGGCTATGTGCTTAGGGTCTTTGTCCTGTTGGAAGATAAACCTTTGCCCCAGTCTGAGGTCCTGAGCGCTCTGGAGCAAGTTGTCATCAAGGATCTCTCTGTACATTGTTCCTTTCATCTTTCCCTCGATCCTGACAAGTCTCCCATTCCCTGCCACTGAAAAACAATCCCACAGCATGATGCTGCCACCACCATGCTTCCCCGTAGGGATGATGCCAGGTTTCCTCCAGATGTGACTCTTGGCATTCAGGCCAAAGAGTTACATTTTGTTTTCATCAGACCTGAGAATCTTGTTTCTCATGGTCTGAGAGTTCTTCAGGTGTCTTTTGGCAACTCCAAGCGGGCTGTCATGTGTCTTTTATTGAGGTGTGGCTTCTGTCTGGCCACTCCACCATAACGGCCTGATTGCTGGAGTGCTGCAGAGATTGTTGTTCTTCTGGAGGGTTCTGCCATCTCCACAGAGGAACTCTGGAGCTCTGTCAGAGTGACCATTGGGTTCTGGATCACCTCCCTGACCAAGGCCTTTCTCCCCCAATTGCTCAGTTTGGCGGCCAGCTCTAGGAATAATCTTGGTGGTTCCGATCTTCTTCTATTTATGAATGATGGAGGCCACAGTGTTCCTGGGGACCTTTAATGCTGAATACATTGTTTGGAACCCTTCCGCAGATCTGTGCCTCGACATAATTCTGTCTAGGAGCTCTACAGATAATTAAGTCGACCTCATGGCTTGGTTTTTGCTCTGACATGCACTGTCAACTGTGGGACCTTAGATAGACAGGCGTGTGCTTCTCCAAATCATGTCCAATAAATGTAATTTACCACATTTGGACTCCAATCAAGTTGTAGAAGCATCTCAAAGATGATGAATGGAAACAAAATGCATTTGAGCTCCATTTCAAGTTTCTTATCAAAGGGTCTGAATACTTATGTAAATAAGGTATTTCTGTTGTTTAAAATAAATCTATTTTTTTCTTATTATGGGCTATTGTACACATTGGTCCAGAGCATCCCGAACATGCTCAATTGGTGACAAAGCTGGTGAGTATGAAGGCCATGAGAGAAATGGGACATTTTCAGCTTCCAGAAATTGTGTACAGATCCAGCATTATCATGCTGAAACATGAGGTGATGGCGGGGGACGAATGGCATGACAATTGGGCCTCAGGATCTCATCAGTCTATCTGTGCATTCAAATTGCCATTGATAAAATGCAATTGTGTTCATTGTCCTTAGTTTATGCCTGCCGATACCATAAGCCCACCGGCACCATGGGGCAATCTGTTCACAACGTTGACATCAGCCAAACCGCTCGCCCACAACTCTATAAACTCTGTTTGCCATCTGCCCAGTACGGTTGAAACCGGGATTCAGCCGTGAAGAGCGCACTTCTCCAGTGTGCCAGTGGCCATCGAAGTTGAGCATTTGCCAAGACCCCTCAAGACCCTGGTGAGGATGAGGAGCACACAGATGAGCTACCCTGAGACAGTTTCTGACAGTTTGAGCAGAAAGTCTTCAGTTGTGCAAACCCACAGTTTCATCAGCTGCCCGGGTGTTTGGTCTCAGACAATCCCGCAGGTGGAGAAGCCAGAAGTGGAGGTCTTGGGCTGGTGTGGTTACACGTGGTCTGTGGTTGTGAGGCCGGTAGGACGCACTGCCAAATGATCTGAAAATCAAATCAAATGTTATTTGTCACAAATCAAACAAAAAAATAAAATAAAATGTTCTTTGTCACATGAGCCAAATACAACAGGTGCTTTCCTTACTGTGAAATGCTCCCTGACAATCCCTTAACCAACAATGCAGTTGGTTAATTATCCCTTAGCGGGATAATTGTCATCAACAACCGCTGAATTGCATAGCGCTACATTCAAATAATATTACAAAAAAATAAGTGCAATATTGCAAAACACAGCTTAGCCTTTTGTTAATCCACCTGTCGTCTCAGATTTTGAAAATATACTTTACAGCGAAAGCAATCCAGGCGTTTGTGTAAGTTTATCGATCACTCGACAAAACATTATGCACCCTTAGCATCAAGTAGCTTGGTCACGAAAATCAGAAAAGCAATCAAATTAATCGTTTACCTTTGATAGTCTTCGGATGTTTTCACCCATCCAAAATACCTCTGTTTGTTTGGCGCGTTATGTTCAGAAATCCACAAGAAAGAGCGTTCACGACAATGTAATGTCCACAGAAACATGTCAAGCGTTTTTTATAATCAATCCTCAGGTTGTTTTTAAAATAAATAATCAATAATATATCAACTGCAACTGTCTTTATCAGTAGGAGAGGGAGAGGCAATGGCTGCCCAAACTCTGTTGCGCGAGCAAAACTCATGCGAACACCTGATGCGATGTTATCTTTCTCGCTCATTTTTTCAAACTAAAAGCCTGAAACTATGTCTGAAGACTATTAACACCTTGAGGAAGCGATAGGAAAAGGAATCGGGTTAATATCCCTTTAAATGGAGCAAAAGCAGGCTATGGAACATGGATTTTTCAAAATAGAAGCCACTTCCTGGTTTGATTTTCCTCAGGGTTTCGCCAGCAGTATCAGTTCTGTTATACTCACAGACAATATTTTGACAGTTCTGGAAACTTTAGAGTGTTTTCTATCCTAATCTGTCAATTATATGCATATTCTAGCATCTGGTCCTGAGAAATAGGCTGTTTACTTTGGGAACGTTATTTTTCCAATAGTGTCCCCTAGCTTCAAGAGAATTTATTCGGAAGACAACAGCTCTATAAATATTATTTCGTGGTGCCCCGACACTCTAGTTAATTACATTTACATGATTAGCTCAATCAGGTAATATTAATTACGGATAAATTATTTTATAGAATAGCATGTCATATCACTTAATCCGGCATAGCCAAAGACACAACATTTATTCGTGCTCCCGTGCGTGGAATCTAAAATAGAATGAGGCTTTCATTTTGATTCAGCCAGTATAAAATTGAAAAGCAGATTACATAATATACCAAGTTTATTGTACACATTTTTGGAGTGATAGAGACAACCATTATTGGGTGTGTGTGTGCTGAGGATTCCCCAACCTCCATGTTGTTCTCTGACGTAGTCAGTGGGTAACGTAAGTGAATAAATTTCTGTAGGAGGGCCGAGAAAGCTAATTATAGATATCTGAGAAATAGAGCGTTTGGCCAAACGCAGGGCTATTTCTGCCTCCTACGTTTCAGACGCGGGTATGCTCGGTCATTATTAATTTCTCGAGCGAGGACAAAGAGCCAGCCGATTGAAATTCAGGAGATATAAGCTTGACCAGCGATATATATATCTGTCTCTCTCTCTCCCGAGTAGACCACGGTGCATTTCGTTGTTTGCCGCGTGTTCCGGTTAAAACATCGTAAAAAAGGGTTTGAACATAATACGTTATAAGTAAAACCTTTCCCTTGCCAAGGGAATCCTATGTGTTACGTTGACATTCCTCCACCTTGCGGCACGGAAGTCCCGCCCCGGGTAGTTCCGTTTGATTTCAGCGTGTGAAATGATTGACCGCTGAAGTGTGCCAGGTATATTCGTTCATGAAGAATTATTCAGGTCACACTCAAGTCATTACTTATGATATCCAGATGGATATCAATGTCTTATCCAGTTGAACTAATACCTGTAAATCTGGCAATTTACATTCTGAAATAGATATTTGAAATAATATCCAAATTGATGAGTTTTCTAAATAAGACATTGTAAACTTTTTCCAAACTAACCTAGATGAAGCAACTTCTCAGTTTAATGTAAGTGTAATTCCCAAATAGCCTATACAGGTCTGATTTATCATTAAATTGATCACTCAGTAAAGTGTGTTTTTTTGCAAAACCATTTGATTTACTGTTTACACTTATAATATCCAATCAATGGAGATTGTATGGATTATTGTCTCATTCAATTTAATAATTTAAATTGTTGAACATACCTTAATGTTCTTCCAATCAAATGAGACACTTTGAAACTTCTCATATTAACCTGGATGAAGCAACATCTCAGGTTAATTAAAGTTTAATACCCAGATAGCCTACCCAGCCTAGCCGCCCTCTTCTCCCTTCCTATATAAAGCCTTGACGACAATATAACCTCCTGTTTCCGAAGATGTGAGGACAACGGTCCGATGTCAGAATGGTTCAGATAATAACTACAGAACGAAGCCAACATCAGCGTGAGCTTTGGTTGCGAATAGTATGAACTTTGAACTCTTATTCATTACAAAAGTGATACCTACTAGCCGCTGTGTTAGCAACAGCAGCTGCAAACGAGGGTTAGGAAGGAACAGACAGAGTATCCCGTCTATCACACAACGACGTTACTACAACGTATCCAATTGACCAGCAGAGACATTCTTCAAAGGTCAAAGGACTCGGTTTGGCAACACGACCTTCCATCTAAAACCAACCTACTGAAGCTCAGCTCAGAGTAAATATTTATTGCATTTTCCTTTTCCAAATGGGCGGTAATTTAGAATGCATAAGATACTGCATTTACGATAGCACAGCTTTTTCCTTTGGTCCTCAGTCTTCCCGCTCTTTCACTCTTTTGTGTATCCAGCTGTCATATCTGTTCCACCCACTAGGGACATTTTCCTTTATGACGTAATTTGTAATCAAGTTATGATTAATTATGTGTATGTGTAATCCTGTGTGATTAGTTAGGTATTTAGTAAATAAATAATTAAACAAAATTTTGTATTGCTGATTCAACTTGTTAGCCAGGGATCGTGAAGATATCTGAAAGTTGTAAATTCTTGGTTGAGACTGAATTAAGGTGACGATAAATATTGACTGCTATTGATGTAAAATATTACAAGGTCTTTAAGAGTTTATTCAGAAGATAACAGCTAAATAGATGGCTACAAATAATATATTTGAGAACTCTCTTGGTAGATAGTGTGGTCTACAGCTTATGATCAAATCTAATCAAATGTATTTATGTAGCCCCTCTTACATCAGCTGATATCTCAGTGCTGTACAGAAACCCAGCCTAAAACCCCAAACAGCAAGCAATGCAGGTGTAGAAGCACGGTGGCTAGGAAAAACTCCCTAGAAAGGCCAAAACCTAGGAAGAAACCCAGAGAGGAACCAGGCTATGAGGGGTGGCCAGTCCTCTTCTGGCTGTGCCGGTTGGAGATTATAACAGAACATGACCAAGATGTTCAAATGTTCATAAATGACCAGCATGGTCAAATAATAATAATCGCAGTAGTTGTCGAGGGTGGAGCAAGTCAGCACCTCAGGAGTAAATGTCAGTTGGCTTTTCATAGCCGATCATTAAGAGTATCTCTACATCTCCTGCTGTCTCTAGAGAGTTGAAAAAAGAAGGTCTGGGACAGGTAGCACGTCCGGTGAACAGGTCAGGGTTCCATAGCTGCAGGCAGAACAGTTCAAACTGGAAACCACATATCCTGAGGCTGCATTCATTGTAGCTGGGGATTTTAGCAAAGCTAATCTGAAAACAAGACTCCCTAAATTGTATCAGCATATCGATTGCACAATCGGGGCTGGTAAAACCTTGGATCATTGCTATTCTAACTTCCGCCCTCCTTTCGGAAAAGCTGACCACGACTCCATTTTGTTGCTCCCTGCGTACAGACAGAAGCTAAAACAAGAAGCTCCCGCGCTCAGGTCTGTTCAATGCTGGTCCAACCAATCTGATTCCACGCTCCAAGACTGCTTCCATCACGTGGACTGGGATATGTTCCGCACTGCGTCCAACAACAACATTGACGAATACGCTGATTCGGTGAGCGAGTTCATTAGAAAGTGCATTGAAGATGTTGTTCCCATAGCAACGATTAAAACATTCCCAAACCAGAAACCGTGGATTGATGGCAGCATTCGCGTGAAACTGAAAGCGCGAACCACTGCTTTTAACCAGGGCAAGGTGACCAGAAACATGACCGAATACAAACATTGTAGCTATTCCCTCCGCAAGGCAATCAAACAAGCTGTCAGTATAGAGACAAAGTAGAGTCGCAATTCAACGGCTCAGACACAAGAGGTATGTGGCAGGGTCTACAGTCAATAACGGATTACAAAAAGAAAACCAGCCCCGTCGCGGACCAGGATGTCTTGCTCCCAGGCAGACTAAATAACTTTTTTTGCCCGCTTTGAGGACAATACAGTGCCACTGACACGGCCTGCATCCAAAACATGCGGACTCTCCTTCACTGCAGCTGACGTGAGTAAAACATTTGAACGTGTAAACCCTCGCAAGGCTGCAGGCCCAGACGGCATCCCAGCTGCGTCCTCAGAGCATGCACAGACCAGCTGGCTGGTGTGTTTATAGACATATTCAATCAATTCTTATCCCAGTCTGCTGTTCCTACATGCTTCAAGAGGGCCACCATTGTTCCTGTTCCCAAGAAAGCTAAGGTAACCGAGCTAAACGACTACCGCCCTGTAGCACTCACTTCCGTCATCATGAATTGCTTTGAGAGACTAGTCAAGGACCATATCCCCTCCAGCCTACCTGACACCCTAGACCCACTCCAATTTGCTTACCGCCCAAATAGATCCACAGACGATGCAATCTTAACCACACTGCACACTGCCCTAACCCATCTGGACAAGAGGAATACCTGTGTGAGAATGCTGTTCATCGACTACAGCTCAGCATTTAACACCATAGTACCCTCCAAACTCGTCATCAAGCTCGAAACCCTGGGTCTCGACCCCGCCCTGTGCTGGGTACTGGACTTCCTGACAGGCCGCCCCCAGGTGGTGAGGGTAGGTAACAACATCTCCACCCCGCTGATCCTCAACACTGGGGCCCCACAAGGGTGCGTTCTGTGCCCTCTCCTGAACTCCCTGTTCACCCACGACTGCGTGGCCATGCACGCCTCCAACTCAATCATCAAGTTTGGTGGACGACACTGCGGTCCTTCTGTAGCTCAGTTGGTAGAGCATGGCGCTTGTAACGCCAGGGTAGTGGGTTCGATTCCCGGGACCACCCATACGTAGAATGTATGCACACATGACTGTAAGTCGCTTTGGATAAAAGCGTCTGCTAAATGGCATATATTATTATTATTATTATTACAGTGGTAGGCTTGATTACCAACAACGACGAGACGGCCTACAGGGAGGAGATGAGGGCCCTCGGAGTGTGGTGTCAGGAAAATAACCTCATACTCAACGTCAACAAAACTAAGGAGATGATTGTGGACTTCAGGAAACAGCAGAGGGGACACCCCCCTATCCACATTGATGGGACAGTAGTGGAGAGGGTAGTAAGTTTGCCTTGCGAGGGTTGACACGTTTAAATGTTTTCCTCACGTCGACTGCAGTGAAGGAGAGTCCGCATGTTTTAGTTGCGGGCCGTGTCAGTGGCACTGTATTGTCCTCAAAGCCTTGTTAAAATCCCCAGCTACAATGAATGCAGCCTCAGGATGTATGGATTCCAGTTTGCAAAGAGTCAAATAAAGTTCGTTCAGAGCCATCGATGTGTCTGCTTGGGGGGGAGTCTTGTTTTCAGATTAGCCTTGTTAAAAGGTCAAGCATCTCTGTTTTGTCCGAGTTTAAAAGTAGAACGTTTGCAACCATCCACATCCTTATGTCTGAAACACAGGCTTCCAGGTAGGGACATTTTGGGGCTTCACCATGTTTCAAACCTCTTAGAGCAAGGTGAGACGCTAGCGTCTCACTTGGCCAACAGGAAATGGAAATGCGCAACGCCAAATGCTAATAGTACTCGCTAAAACTCAAACTTTCATTAAAACACACATGCAGGGTACTCAATTAAAGCTACACTCGTTGTGAATCTAACCAACATGTCAGATTTTTAAAATGCTTTTCGGCTAAAGCATGAGAAGCTATTATCTGATAGCATGCAACCCCCACCGAAATACCTGAAGGGGACGTAAACAAAAGAATTAGCGTAGCCGGCGCTACACAAAACGCAGAAATAAAATATAAAACATTCATTACCGTTGACGAGCTTCTTTGTTGGCACTCCAATATGTCCCATAAACATCACAATTGGGTCTTTTTTCCCCGATTAAATCCATCCATGTATACCCAACATGTCCATTTATGAAGCCCGTCTGATCCAGGAAAAAAAAGCTTTCCAAAACACAATGTCATTTTTTTTTTATTAAAAAAGTTGCCTATAAACTTTGCCAAAACACTTCAAACTACTTTTGTAATCCAACTTTAGGTATTTGTAAAGGTTAATAATCGATCAAATTGATCACGGGGCGATCTGTATTCAATAGCAGCAAGTCTTGAAATCATGGTCCATATTCTCCCTTTCATAACTTCCTCCGGTGTACCCGATGACAGGAAGTGCCTATTTCTCATTTCACCAATGATTAACTTCAACCCAATTGCCAAGACTGGCGACATCGTGTGGTAGCTGTAGGAATTGTAAACTGGGCGCTATCTATTGTCCCTTGCCATAGACAATACAGAGAACTGGCGGAGGGATTTTTAATTTTTTTGGTGAACAGTTTTCCTTGGGGTTTTGCCTGCTACACACGTTCTGTTATAGTCACAGACAGGATTTAACCAGTTTTAGAAACTTCAGAGTGTCTTCTATCCACACATGCTAATCATATGCATATACTATATTCCTGGCATGAGTAGCAGGACGTTGAAATATTGAGCGATTTTTAACAAAAAGTTGAAAAAATTAAACTGATCTGAAACTGAAAATGTACAGCTGTGTGTCATCCGCATAGCAGTGAAAGTTAACATTATGTTTTCGAATGACATCCCCAAGAGGTAAAATATATAGTGAAAAAAATAGTGGTCCGAAAATGGAACCTCGAGGAACACTGAAATTTACAGTTGATTTGTCAGAGGACAAACCATTCTCAGAGACAAACTGATATCTTTCCGACAGATAAGATCTAAACCAGGCCAGAACTTCTCCGTGTAGACCAATTTGGGTTTCCAATCTCTCCAAAAGAATGTGGTGATCGATGGTATCAAAAGCAGCACTAAGGTCTAGGAGCACGAGGACAGATGCAGAGCCTCGGTCTGACGCCATTAAAAGGTCATTTACCACCTTCACAAGTGCAGTCTCAGTGCTTTGATGTAGTCTAAAATCAGACTGAAGCATTTCGTATACATTGTTTGTCTTCAGGAATGCAGTGAGTTGCTGCGCAACAGATTTTTCAACATTTTTGAGAGGATCCGATATAGGTCAATAGTTTTTTAAATATTTTCTGGGTCAAGGTTTGGCTCTTTCAAGAGAGGCTTTATTACTGCCACTTTTAGTGAGTTCTGTACACATCCGATGGATAGAGAGCCGTTTATTATGTTCAACATAGGAGGGCCAAGCACAGGAAGCAGCTCTTTCAGTAGTTTAGTTGGAATAGGGTCCAGTATGCAGCTTGAAGGTTGAGAGGCCATGATTATTTTCATCATTGTGTCAAGGGATATAGTACTAAAACACTTGAGTGTCTCTCTTGATCCTAGGTCCTGGCAGAGTTGTGCAGACTCAGGACAACTGAGCTTTGGAGGAATACGCAGATTTAAAGAGGAGTCCGTAATTTGCTTTCTAATGATCATGATTTTTTCCTCAAAGAAGTTCATGAATTTATTAATGCTGAAGTGAAAGCCATCCTCTCTTGGGGAATGCTGCTTTTTAGTTAGCTTTGCAACAGTATCAAAAATACATTTGGGATTTCTTATTTTCCTCAATTTAGTTGGAAAAATAGGATGATCTAGCAGCAGTGAGGGCTCTTTGATACTGCACGGTCGGAAGACTTCCAGTTTGGTGTGGCACCATTTCCGTTCCAATTTTCTGGAAGCTTGCTTCAGAGCTCGGGTATTTTCTGTATACCAGGGAGCTAGTTTCTTATGACAAATGTTTTTAGTTTTTAGGGGTGCAACTGCATCTAGGTTATTGCGCAAGGTTAAATTGAGTTCCTTCGTTAGGTGGTTAACTGATTTTTGTCCTCTGACGTCCTTGGGTAGGCCGAGGGAGTCTGGAAGGGCATCAAGGAATCATTGTGTTGTCTGAGAATTTATAGCATGACTTTTGATGCTCCTTGGTTGGGGTCTGAGCAGATTATTTGTTGCGATTGCAAACGTAATAAAATTGTGGTCCGATAGTCCAGGATTATGAGGAAAAACATTAAGATCCACAACATTTATTCCATGGGACAAAACTAGGTCCAGAGTATGACTGTGACAGTGAGTAGGTCCAGAGACATGTTGGACAAAACCAACTGAGTCGATGATGGCTCCGAAAGCCTTTTGGAGTGGGCCTGTGGACTTTTCCATGTGAATATTAAAATCACCAAAAATTAGAATATTATCTGCTATGACTACAAGGTCTAATAGGAATTCAGGGAACTCAGTGAGGAACGCTGTATATGGACCAGGAGGCCTGTAAACAGTAGCTATAAAAAGTGATTGAGTAGGCTGCATAGATTTCATGACGAGAAGCTCAAAAGACAATTTAAAAAAAAAAATTTGTAAATTGAAATTTGCTATCGTAAATGTTAGCAACACCTCCGCCTTTGCTGGATGCACGGGGGATATGGTCACTCGTGTAACCATAAATTCATCAGGCTTAAGCCATGTTTCAGTGTAGGCCAATCACATCAAGGTTATGATCAGTGATTAATTCATTGACTTTATCTGCTTTTGAAGTGAGGGATCTAACATTAAGTAGCCCATTTTGAGATGTGAGGTATCACGATCTCTTTCAATAATGGCAGGAATGGAGGAGGTCTTTATCCTAGTGAGATTACTAAGGTGAACACCGCCATGTTTAGTTTTGCCCAGCCTAGTTCAAGGCACAGACACAGTCTCAATGGTGATAGCTGAACTGACTACACTGACTGTGCTAGTGGTAGACTCCACTAAGCTGGCAGGCTGGCTAACAGCCTGCGGCCTGGCCTGCAACCTATTTCATTGTGGAGCTAGGGGAGTTAGAGCCCTGTCAATGTTGGTAGATAAGATGAGAGCACCCCTCCAATTAGGATGGAGTCCGTCACTCCTCAGCAGGCCAGGCTTGGTCCTGTTTGTGGGTGAGCCCCAGAAAGAGGGCCAATTATCTCCAAATTCTATTTTTTGGGAGGGGCAGAAAACAGTTTTCAACCAGCGATTGAGTTGTGAGACTGCTGTAGAGCTCATCACTCCCCCTAATTGGGAGGGGGCCAGAGACAATTACTCAATGCCGGCACATTTTTCTAGCTGATTTACACGCTGAAGCTTGTCAGGTGACCAGTCAGGTGACCTCTGACTGTTTCATCCTAAAATCGTTGGTGCCGACATGGATAACAATATCTCTATACTCTCTACACTCGCCAGTTTTAGCTTTAGCCAGCACCATCTTCAGATTAGCCTTAATGTCGGTAGCCCTGCCCCCTGGTAAACAGTGTATGATCGCTGGATGATTCGTTTTAAGTCTAATACAGCGGGTAATGGAGTCGCCAATGACTAGGGTTTTCAATTTGTCAGAGCTGATGGTGGGAGGCTTCGGCATCTCATACCCCATAACGGGAGGAGTAGAGACCAGAGAAGGCTCCACCTCTGACTCTGACTCGCTGCTTAATGGAGATAACCGGTTGAAAGTTTCTGTCGGCTGAATGAGTGACACCGGTTGAGCATTCCAACAGCATTTTCCTCCAGAAGCCATGAGAAAGTTGTCCGGCTGCAGGGACCGTGCGACTAACGTTACTATCTGTACTTACTGGTGGCACAGATGCTGTTTCATCCTGTCGTGTCTTTGGCTCTGCCGGATTAAGTGATATGACATGCTATTCTATAAAATAATTTATCCGTAATTAATATTACCTGATTGAGCTAATCATGTAAATGTAATTAACTAGAGAGTCGGGCACCACAAAATAATATTTATAGAGCTGTTATCTTCCGAATAAACTCTTAAAGACCTAGTAATATTTTACATCAATAGCAGTCAATATTTATCGTCATCTTAATTCGGTCTCATCTGAAAGTTGTAAATTCTTAGTTATCTGCACGAACCCTGGCAAACTATTTGAATCAGCAATACAAAATTGGGTTTAATTATTTATTTACTAAATACCTAACTAATCACACAGAATTCCACATACACATAATTAAATCATAACTTGATTACAAATTACGTCATAAAGGAAAACGTCCCTAGTGGGCGGAACTGATATGACAGCTTGTTACACAAAAGAAAGTACAAAGGGCGAAGCTGTGCTATCATATATACAGTATCTTATACATTCTAAATTACCGGCCATTTGGAAAAGGAAAATGCAGTAAATATTTACAATGAGCTGCGCTTCGGTAGGTTGCTGGTAGATGGAAGGCCTTGTTGTCCGCCTTGTTGCCCAACCGAGTCCTTCGTCCTTTGAAGAATGTCTCTGCTGGTAAATTGGATATTTTGTAGTAACGTCGTTGTGTGGTAGACGGAATACTCTGTCTGTGCCTTCCTAACCCTCGTTTGCAGCGGCTGTTGCTAACTCAATGGCTAGGAGGTATCACTTCTGTAGTGAATAAGAGTTCAAAGTTCATATTCATACCATTCACAACCAAAGTTCACACTGATGCTGGCTTCGTTCTGTAGTTATTATCTGAACCATTCTGACATCGGATCGTTGTCCTCACGTCCTCGGAACAGGAGGATATATTGTCGTCAAGGGCTTATATAGGAAGGGAGAGGAGGGCGTGTTTGAAAAGTTTTATAGCCCATGTCCCTTCACAGGGGTGGGCCACTGATTGAGCAGAACCCTATCTTATGAAAACCCAAATCTCACATTTTAGAAGCTAAAATCACATTTCATCCCATCACAAATAATTTCCTATTCATACATTTAAATTGAACAACAATTCCATGTGAATCCGATAACTCTGATGTGTAGACTTTCCACTGTAGAGTTTATGTCATCTTATCATATGACATCATATTCATTAAGTACCACCGCATATGTTCAATTGGTCGGATTACCAGAATATAGTTAATTTCCCTCCACCTTCTGATGTTCCCAGAATCTCTATGTTAACCAAGGGTTTTGCAAATGTAACATCAGTAGGGAAAAGGGGGGGAAGAAGTATTTATGATGGTCATTAACCTACCCCCAGGCCAACGTCATGACAATCCTTTCCTACACTGAAATTACTCTTGCCTAACGATTGCGTCTGAAGCTGTGTTTGCAGCACAGCTATCCTCGCCATTAGGCGATCGTTCTCCTGTATATTATGAGTACAGCGACTGCAATTAGAAGGCATCGTGTTAATGTTACTACTTAGCTTTGGCTGTTGGAGGTCCTGACGAACCATGTCCAGATAAAGCATTCGAAGTGAAAAAGTTGAATGAAAAAAAAGTTGAGTGAGGGAAAAACTAAAAATATAAACGGTAATTAAAAAGTAAAAACCGTAAAGTTGTCAGGTAGCAAAGTAAGGTTGGCAACAAAACGCACAGCAACACGCAAACAAGTCTGCAAGTTGTGACCGGAAATGACGAAAAAAGGTCCGATTGGGCATTCTACCTCAGGCGAGCAATACCTCAAGACTTATTTAATATTAGACATCGCGCACTAGCAGATGTTGACAAATAGACACACCCCCCCCCCCTTGTCCTACCACACATAGCTGCTCTGTCCTGCCATTGCCAGCCAGCTCTATATTATCCGTGTCGTCGTTTAACCACATCTCGGTGAAACACAAGATATTACAGTTTTTAATGTCCCTTTGGTAGGATAGTCTTAATCGTAGATTGTCCTGTTTGTTTTTCAATGATTGCACATCGGCCAATAATACGGAGGGTAGTGATGGTTTACCTACTCGTAGGCAAATTCTTAGAGGGCATCCAAAAGATGTTGGAGACCGGATTATTGTAGGGAAATTAACATTCAATCGTCTGGTAACAGTTCTGGTGGACATTCCTGCAGTCAGCATGCCAATTGCATGGCTCCCTCAAAACTTGAGACATCTGTGGCATTGTGTTGTGTAACAAAACTGCACATTTTAGAGAGGCTTTTTATCATCCCCAGCACAAGGTGCACCTGTGTAATGACAATGCTGTTTAATCAGTTTCTTGATATGCCACACCTGTCAGGTGGATGTATTATCTTGGCATAAGAGAAATTCTCACTAACAGGGATGTAAACTAGTAATGCAAATGGGTTTCTGAGATTTTATTACTACACAGATTATACACGTAATGTTAGCTAGCAAGCCAGCCATCTAACGTCAGCTAGCTAACAGTACGTTTTAACTTTTTTTTTATACATGTCGCTAGCTAGCAAAACAATGAACCATAATCCCAATCCCATGGAGTATTAGCAATACAAACCGGTTGTCAAAGCTAGAGAAAGTTCAATAAGTTCAATGTTAGCTAGTTAGCTGGCTAACATTAGGCTATAACTAGTGCAAATGGCTTTCTGAGATAATATTACGATAAATATCATACATGTAATGTTAGCTAGTGAGCCATCCACCTAACGTCAGCTTTAACTTGCAATGAAAACAACTTTCTGACAAAATTAGAAACGTATAATATCTAAAACTGTAGCGAGCCTCTTACCCGTATGCATGGATAAACGCTTCACGGCAGACTGCAACTTTGTGTCAAATCGCTCTGGTTCACATTGTCTGATTCATTTTCAGAGTCAGAGAGAGTCAGAATGGTACAGTTTGATCGTCCTCCTGAATGCAGTTCATCACAACTTTTTTCCACAGACCTTTTTTAATAGCATCTGATAAACTCAGGGCAGCAATGTTATTGAGAGCAGTAGCAACACATTTTCAGTTCTCCATGGCTGACGTTAAATATATATTCTTAACTGCAATAGAAAGGATTATCTACACATAACGAGTTAAAATAGACAGAAGATGCTACACGGCAGACCAATCCGAAAGTCATCTCTCGGCATGTCCAGCCCATTCATTATCTCAGCCTATCATGGCTAGCAGGAAGGTTCCTGTCTTTTTCTGTGGCTAAACTAACTAGGCTTGTAATTTAACAACTTTATTCGTATTTACAGATGGCATACAAGTTTGTTATTAACGTAAATGAAAGTTCAAATGTTCAAGAAGGAATTTCTGCCAAAACACGTATATTGATATAACATAAAAATAAAGTTCAAAGGCCTCTCCCGTGAGTCGTGACATGCGATATACGCCTAGTTTCCTGAAACTAGTCACAAATGTGTACGCTAAATTTGTGATAAATACAAGAAGCTTCATATGAGTTTTGAAACATTCTGGGATCTTTTATTTCAGCTCATGAAACATGGGACCTTAACATATTGTGGCTATATTTTTGGTCAGTGTAGTATAAAATAATTTCCCAATTGTTTTGCGCTTACAATATAGCCAACAATGGCTTGAATACCAAAGGGGAAACTAAGGTATAGCATGAACGTTGGAGCAATGCAGAGGATGATATCAAATGAACTGTTCTCACACTAATGTGTTGCTGGCAGAATGGATGCCTGCATCGTATGAACGCTGGAATCTTAATTGGGTTGTCATTGATTGTGTCTAACACCCCATCCCAGTGTTGAGTTTGATCCGAAAGCAATGGAATAATGTTAGAATCAAAGGCTCCCACAGTTGCAGATATCACAGAGCACTAAGCTCCTCCCTACATTTCCTCCCTGCATCTCCTCCTTCCTGAGCCTCCTCCTAAGACAGACCGTCAGAGATCATACGTCTCCTCCTCCATGTGCCTCCTCTCTGTGTCTTCTCCTCTCTGAGCCTCCTTCTGAGACACTCTCAGAGACCATACGTCTCCTCCTCCCTGAGCTTCCTCCCTGCATCTACTCCTTCCTGAGCCTCCTCCTTAGACAGACCCTCAGACACCATATGTTTCCTGCTCCCTGAGCCTCCTCTGAGACAGATTCTCATTTTACATGACTGTCTAGTTGTTGTCATGATTAATTTCCCTTTGTAGTAGAGGGAGTGGAGACACTGTCATTAATGATGCAAGTAAGTGGGAGTAACAAGTAACAGTGAAGGTGTTGAAAGGAGGTTTTAAAAGTGCTATCTAGAACCCAAAGGGGTTCTTCGGCTGTCCCCATAAGAGAACCCTTTGGAGGGGCTGGGTAGTAGCCTAGCGGTTAAGAGGTTGGGTTAAGAGGTTGGGCTCGTAACTGAAAGGTTGCTGGTTCGAATCCCTGAGCTGAGGAGGTGAAATCTGTTGGTGTGCCCTTAAGCAAGGCAATTAACCCTAATTGCTCTGGATAAGAGCGTCTGGTTCCAGGTAGAACCCTTTTGATTTTGATTTGTTTCCACAGAGGGTGTCTACTGTACATGGAACCCAAAAGGGTTCTTTCTACCTGGAACCAAAAAGGGTTCTCCAATGGGGACAGCCTGAGAACCATTTCTAAGTGTACCTAGCTGAAGTAACAGTGATGATGAGAAAAGGAGGTTTTAATGATAACTAGCTGAAGCATCAATACAATAAGAGGAAATTGTAGCCTGGTTCTTGCAGATCTGTTTGTGCTCGTATCTATTCCATTGCTGTCATTGTCAAGCAAAACATGTTTAGTAAAAAGCTGAGCTGACACCACCCAAAAATGTTTTTAGATGAACTTAAAAGAAAACAACCTTCTTTTTAGTCTTTTTTTTTGTCCACTGTTTACTTCCGGCGCCGACAGAGATGGCCGCCTCGCTTCGCGTTCCTAGGAAACTATGCAGTTTTTAGTTTTTTTTACGTGTTATTTCTTACATTAGTACCCCAGGTCATCTTAGGTTTCATTACATACAGTCAAGAAGAACTACTGAATATAAGATCAGCGTCAACTCACCATCAGTACGATCAAGAATATGTTTTTCGCGACGCGGATACTGTGTTCTGTCTTTCAAACAGGACAGCGGAATGGATCCCATGCTGGGTAGTGACGTCTGCACAACGCATCACCGGGGGCAAACTACCTGCCCTCCAGGACACCTACACCACCCAATGTTACAGGAAGGTCATAAAGATCATGTCACGAACCGGCTCAAAGCCCGTAACAAAGGGAGACAACGTGGAGATAAGGAGTAGCAAAATATGTATTTTATTAACTAAAGCAACTAAGTATAATATACAATGGCGTGTGTAATCAGTAATCAGTAGTGTAAGTGAGTGTTTTGCATGCATGAATGTGATAATGCAGGGTGATGAAAGGTGCCAAAGCAAACAAACAAAAGGCCACCAAGAACCACAACACAATCTACAAAAGGTGTCTGCATGGAGAGTCTCCTCCATGAATGGGGAAGTGGTGTATTTATCCTGGGAGACACCTGGCCCAGGTGTTTCCCATGTAGCTGACGACCCTCCCAACTCCGCCCACCAGCATCCTAATAAGGAAATAACAGAGAGAATACGGCACACAGAGTGGGAGGGTCGTCACAATCATCAAGGACAACAACCACCCGAGCCACTGCCTGTTCACCCCGCTATCATCCAGAAGGCGAGGTCAGTACAGGTGCATCAAAGCTGGGACCGAGAGACTGAAAAACAGCTTCTATCGCAAGGCCATCAGACTGTTAAACAGCCACCACTAACATTGAGTGGCTGCTGCCAACACACTGACACTGACTCAACTCCAGCCACTTTAATAATGGGAATTGATGGGAAATTATGTAAATATATCACTAGCCACTTTAAACAATGCTACCTTATATAATGTTACTTACCCTACATTATTCATCTCATGTGCATATGTATATACTGTACTCTATATCATCGACTGCATCCTTATGTAATACATGTATCACTAGCCACTTTAACTATGCCACTTTGTTTACATACCCATCTCATATGTATATACTGTACTCGACACCATCTACTGTATCTTGCCTATGCTGCTCTGTACCATCACTCATTCATATATCCTTATGTACATATCCTTTATCCCCTTACACTGTGTATAAGACAGTAGTTTTGGAATTGTTAGTTAGATTACTTGTTGGTTATTACTGCATTGTCGGAACTAGAAGCACAAGCATTTCGCTACACTCACATTAACATCTGCTAACCATGTGTATGTGACAAATACAATTTGATTTGATTTGATTTGATACAGTCCCAAAATGTTTTGCATGTCAGCAGTCAAGTTTTCAAGATATAGGATTTTCAAGAAGCAAAGTGTCATTTACCAAGTGACAAGAACATAAAAAATAAATAGATTTTTTCTTGAATGAGTGTGATCCCCTCAGCAGCAGGACTCTCACTAACAATCACTCTTACTTCAGTGGTGTGCTAAGTGGGAGGCGCTGGGCATAGAGGTTTATGATTGTGTATTAATGTAGTGGGGATTAGACGATGGCCCCTTAGGGTCACAGCTAGGTTGTGTTATCAGCCTGTAGATGCTGGGTGACTGTTGGAGACCCAGGGGACTAAGGGGAGGGAGCCAGAGTCTGGGAGCGGTGCCTGGAGTGCTAAGCGGTGCCTGGAGCCCACGGCACTGTTTCTCTCACTCGAGACAAGTCTACATCGACAGTGCTCAGCCAAAGACATACTCAACCAACCTCAAGGTGCATCCCAAATGGCACGTATTTTGACTAGGACCCAGATACACTAATATAGGGAATAGGGTGACATTTGGGACATACCCTCAGCCTCATGGAACAGTGATAGCTCATCACTCAAACACCGGGCTGGGAGTCACTCATACAAAATGAACTGTGCTAGAGGCGTCACTACAGACCCTGGTTCGATTCCAGGCTGTATCCCGACCGGCCGTGATTGAGAGTCCCATAGGGCGACGCATAATTGGCCCAGCATCGTCCGGGTTAGGGTTTGCCTGGGGTAGGCCGTCATTGTAAATAAGAGGCAAAAAAGTATTTAGTCAGCCACCAATTGTGCAAGTTCTCCCACTTAAAAAGATGAGAGAGGCCTGTAATTTTCATCATAGGTACACTTCAGCTACAGACAAAATTAGAAAACATTTTTTTTATTAATATATTTGCAAATTATGGTGGAAAATAAGTATTTGGTCACCTACAAACAAGCAAGATTTCTGGCTCTCACAGACCTGTAACTTCTTCTTTAAGAGGCTCCTCTGTCCTCCACTTGTTACCTGTAATAATGGCACCTGATTGAACTTGTTATCAGTATAAAAGACACCTGTCCACAAACTCAAACAGTCACACTCCAAACTCCACTATGGCCAAGACCAAAGAGCTGTCAAAGGACACCAGAAACAAAATTGTACACCTGCACCAGGCTGGGAAGACTGAATCTGCAATAGGTAAGCAGCTAGCTTGGTTTGAAGAAATCAACTGTGGGAGCAATTATTAGGAAATGGAAGACAAACAAGACCACTGATAATCTCCCTCAATCTGGGGCTCCACGCAAGATCTCAGCCCGTGGGGTCAAAATGATCACAAGAACGGTGAGCAAAAATCCCAGAACCACACCGGGGGACCTAGTGAATGACCTGCAGAGAGCTGGGACCAAAGTAACAAAGCCTACCATCAGTAACACACTACGCCACCAAGGACTCAAATCCTGCAGTGCCAGACGTGTCCCCCTGCTTAAGCCAGTACATGTCCAGGCCCGTCTGATGTTTGCTAGAGAGCATTTGGATGATCCAGAAGAAGATTGGGAGAATGTCATATGGTCAGATGAAACCAAAATATAACTTTTTGGTAAAAACTCAACTCGTCGTGTTTGGAGGACAAAGAATCCTGAGTTGCATCCAAAGAACACCATACCTACTGTGAAGCATGGGGGTGGAAACATCATGCTTTGGGGCAGTTTTTCTGCAAAGGGACCAAGACGACTGATCCGTGTAAAGGAAAGAATGAATGGGGCCATGTATCGTGAGATTTTGAGTGAAAACCTCCTTCCATCAGCAAGGGCATTGAAGATGAAACGTGGCTGGGTCTTTCAGCATGACAATGATCCCAAACACACCGCCCGGGCAATGAAGGAGTGGCTTCGTAAGAAGCATTTCAAGGTCCTAGAGTGGCCTAGCCTGTCTCCAGATCTCAATCTTTGGAGGGAGTTGAAAGTCCGTGTTGCCCAGCAAAAGCCCCAAAACATCACTGCTCTAGAGGAGATCTGCATGGAGGAATGGGCCAAAATACCAGCAACAGTGTGTGAAAACCTTGTGAAGACTTACAGAAAACGTTTGACCTCTGTCATTGCCAACAAAGGGTATATAACAAAGTATTGAAATAAACTTTTGTTATTGACCAAATACTTATTTTCCACCATTATTTGCAATTAAATTAATTAAAAATCCTAAAATGTGATTTTCTGGATTTTTCTTCTAATTTTGTCTGTCATAGTTGAAGTGTAACTATGATGAAAATTACAGGCCTCTCTCATCTTTTTAAGTGGGAGAACTTGCACAATTGGTGGCTGCCTAAATACTTTTTTGCCCCACTGTAAATAAAGGTAAAAATAAAATAATAATAATATTAACTGACACAAAGACAGACTTAAAGGTAGACTCAGTGACATGACGTTGCCACGAGCAGCACTGCAGATATTGAGATGAGCGAGATGTAAGAATTTGTTCTCACACAGTCACACAGTATCTGCACATGCGGAAGGATTCCCTTCACACTGTTAGAATTTGAGCCTCTCACTTCAACGCTCTTAGTTGTCGTGGAAACTGACCCGCTATGCTGTTTACTTTCTGCATCTACATCATATTGCTGAGGTTAGGGTTGAAGCTAGGGTTAGCTTTGAGGGTTAAGGTTTAGGGTAAGGGTTGAGGCTATTGTTAGGGTTGAGGGTTAGCGTTGAGGGTTAAGGTTGAACCGGGAATTGGACATGAGGTTAGGGTTAGCGTTAGCATTAGGGTGAGCGTTAGCATAGGGCCAACTAGGGCTATTTATATGATCAACAAGTTCTGGAGTGACCAGGCTGTTTATGGTGCAATACAGTACAGTACACATTATAGGTGCAATACCATTCACCCAGAGCTCCAGACCGTGGGCGTACAGTTTAATGGCTTCCTAACAGAGTATCTTTGGAATAAGAATGAAATGGCTGCTAGCAGCTAGCAGGCCCGTCCCAGTTAACCAAACCTGCAACTACGGCACTGCGCTTTTGGCCAAATTAATAAGGCAAGGTGACTTTATTTTTTTACATCAAAATGATGATACACTGGCCCATGCAGTGCCACCTAATTTTCTGTGTCCTGGAGGCTTTGAACAATGATACAAAACGGTAAAGCAGTTGGCTTATGTAAATCCCTAATCTTAATGTTAGCCGCCTCAATACGTCTTAAGAAAACACACACACACACACACACACACACACACACACACACACACACACACACACACACACACACACACACACACACACACACACACACACACACACACACACACACACACACACACACACACACACACACACACACACACACACTAGCAGCCAGTACACTGATTGATTAAAAATAATTTATTCCCTGCTATTTAGCTGAATAATGAGAGAGAGAGTGATTCCGATGATTACAGCGCTTTTGGAGATTGTGCTCATTTAACACGGTCAGAGATAGCAGATGCTATTTATTAGAGGTGTGCCTAGTAGTCAGACAAAACGAATATCATAACAGATATGGGCAATTTTCTAGATACGATTATGATTCAAGTATTTTTTGTAATTATGCATGATCAGAGAAAATTCTATTTTCAGGTGCCAGCAAGCATCTTTCTCATGTCAGACAGTCAAGTGAGGTACTACGTGATCTAAATAACTCAACTGGCTAGTTTGCCTGTCTGTAAAGAGAAGGGTGGGCTGTATGTTGATCCTGCTGCTCTGATTGGATATAGTGAAGCTGTATATCTCTGTTCACTTCCTTCATAATTTCACCCAGTCACTTTCACTTCTCCGTTAAGGTCTTATCATTCAGACTGCTGCAGCCTCCTGTTAGCCTGCTACTATGATAAATCACATGGCAAGGATGTTTGCTGTCAAGCTATCAATGTACATAATATCTAACAAGCGGGGCGATGGTAGGGAAAAAATATGAAACGCCGACTCTGACTGATAGCAAATTTGTCTGCCCACTTCAAGTTGAGGACACACAGACACAGGTCACACACACACAGACACAGGTCAGATAAATACACAGACACAGGTCAGATAAATACACAGACACAGGTCAGACAAATACACAGACACAGGTCAGACACACAGACACAGGTTTAGACACACACGGACACAGGTCAGATAAACACACAGGTCAGATAAACACACCCTTCCATGGCTCCTAATCTGCAGTTTGTTGTGTCTATAAGCATATTAAAACTTCTTAGTTTTTTCCCTTCACGAATGTCATCTGATCCGACAATCAACTGTCAATTTAGCGATACGATTAAAAATATGAGTATGGCCATGTCGGCACACTCCTACTATTCATTCAAACATGAATTCATTCTCTGTCAGTGTGTGTGTGTGCGTGTATGTATGTATGTATGTATGTATGTATGTATGTATGTATGTATGTATGTATGTATGTATGTATGTATGTATGTATGTATGTATGTATGTATGTGTGTGTGTGTGTGTGTGTGTGTGTGTGTGTGTGTGTGTGTGTGTGTGTGTGTGTGTGTGTGTGTGTGTGTGTGTGTGTGTGTGTGTGTGTGTGTGTGTGTGTGTGTGTGTGTGTGTGTGTGTGTGTGTGTGTGTGTGTGTGTGTGTAATCATTGCTCATTCGACCACACACACACACTAATGCAGGCATGGACGCACACATCCTCGTGGGGACCAAAAATGTATTTCCATTTAAAATCCTATTTTCCCTAACACTTAACCCAACCCTAACCTTAGCCCATAAACCAAACCCTAAACCTAACTCATAAGCCTAACCCTAAATCTAACCCCTAAACTTAAAATAATCTTTGTCTTTAATTGGGACTTGGGAATTTTCCTTGTTTCACTATCCTTGTGGGGAATTTTGAGGATTTTAGGTCACCATAAGAATAGAAAAAATCTCTCTCTCTCTCTCTCTCTCTCTCTCTCTCTCTCTCTCTCTCTCTCTCTCTCTCTCTCTCTCTCTCTCTCTCTCTCTCTCTCTCTCTCTCTCTCTCTCTCTCCCACCAACAAGATATCACAGTCTGACTTCATTCCCAAATGTCCTTGGACAAACATATATATTTTTTTACAAATAAACTAATCTCTCGTGTTCCGACGTTCTGTGACAATCATGTTACATTTTGGCACACAGAAGATACTCCACGGTTAAGTTTTAATTCTGACTGAATCATCCAGATAATGATTAAGGTTTGGGTTAGGGTTCAAATAGAAAAACAATTGCATGGTTGAGTTTAGCCATTCATTAAGACTGGGCTTGCTAAATCATTGTGGACAGATAGTGAAGTGGTCTAAGCCGCTAGTTCCTGCACCGTAGACTGTGCTTTCAAGGCCAGTGTGTGGCCGGTTTTGACAGCGTCTCCCAAAACGTTGAATTTCGCCTTCAATCTAGTGTGATCTCTCCCTCCACATTCTCCTCACACGCTCCAGAGGGTGCCATAATTGAATAAAAAATGTCTATATCGATCTATAAAGTTGCCAATGATGGTTTGCTGACACAAAGTGTCAGGAGAGTATTCACCTGGGCTTTACCCTGGGAGCGGGTGTCACATTACTGTAAAGTGTTCTCCAATTTCAGTACTGTGGGATCCTCTTACTGCTTAGAGGGAATGGGTGAGAATCAGTGAACTGGTGAAGCTTGAAGGTCCAAACCCTGATGATGCAGCTGACTGGCCTCTGTCCAGAGTCAGACCCATGCAACACACACACACCTGACTAACTCAACACTGCCTTTCTGTCCAGGCATCTAGCCCATCTCTGTCAAGGCATCTAGCCCATCTCTGTCAAGGCATCTAGCCCATCTCTGTCAAGGCATCTAGCCCATCTCTGTCAAGGCATCTAGCCCATCACTGTCCAGGCTTCTAGCTCATCACTGTCCAGGCATCTAGCCCATCTCTGTCAAGGCATCTAGCCCATCACTGTCCAGGCTTCTAGCTCATCACTGTCCAGGCATCTAGCCCATCTCTGTCAAGACATCTAGCCCATCACTGTCCAGGCTTCTAGCTCATCTCTGTCCAGGCATCTAGCCCATCTCTGTCAAGACATCTAGCCCATCACTGTCCAGGCTTCTAGCTCATCACTGTCCAGGCATCTAGCCCATCTCTGTCAAGACATCTAGCCCATCACTGTCCAGGCTTCTAGCTCATCACTGTCCAGGCATCTAGCCCATCTCTGTCAAGACATCTAGCCCATCACTGTCCAGGCTTCTAGCTCATCACTGTCCAGGCATCTAGCCCATCTCTGTCAAGACATCTAGCCCATCACTGTCCAGGCATCTAGCCCATCTCTGTCAAGACATCTAGCCCATCACTGTCCAGGCTTCTAGCTCATCACTGTCCAGGCATCTAGCCCATCTCTGTCAAGACATCTAGCCCATCACTGTCCAGGCTTCTAGCTCATCACTGTCCAGGCTTCTAGCTCATCACTGTCCAGGCTTCTAGCTCATCACTGTCCAGGCATCTAACCCATCTCTGCAGTGCAGTGAACCAATAAGTGAAAGTCAGCTCAGCAGTCAAGTAACCTGTGATACAAGTCAGTATTCGACATCCATCCATGTCTGAGGAAGTTGGGAGATGATGTGGAAACTGGCCACTAGGGGCAACAGTGAGCGCTGTTAACATCAATTACATTTACATTTACATTTAAGTCATTTAGCAGACGCTCTTATCCAGAGCGACTTACAAATTAGGTACCTTACTAAGGTTTTGCATACAGGGATGGTGGATGGGTATATGGACCTGCCTCTGATTCCAAAGATTGCAAGTTTGAGTCCAGCGATAGATAGTTGTTTTTGATTTTTTTGTTTTCAGCCTATCCCAAACCTTAACTTTTACCTTCACCATTTGGAGTTAAGGCCCAACCTTAACATTTCGTAGTTAATGCCTAAACTTAACCCTAACCTTAAACATTCAGAGTTAATGCCTAAACTTAACAGAAACCTTAAGCATTCAGCATTATTGCCTAAACTTAACCCTGACCTTAAACATTCAGAGTTAATGCCTAGACTTAACAGAAACCTTAAACATTCAGAGTTAATGCCTAAACTTAACCCTGACCTTAAACATTCAGAGTTAATGCCTAAACTTAACCCTGACCTTAAACATTCAGAGTTATTGCCTAAACTTAACCCTGACCTTAAACATTCAGAGTTAATGCCTAAACTTAACCCTAACCTTAAACATTCAGAGTTAATGCCTAAACTTAACAGAAACCTTAAGCATTCAGCATTATTGCCTAAACTTAACCTTAAACACTTTGAAATCTGATGTTTGGAACAAACTGAAAATATGATGTTTTGGTAAACATGGATGAATGTCTAATTATGAAATTAGACTGTGAGAGCTAGATGACCTCCACAAACAACAACAACAATGTAAAAAAACAAGTGTTTACTTTGTCCTCTGTCAAAAGGCCAGAGACTGGGTATAGAGGATACGGAACAATAATTGTGTATCTCACCTTTCATTTGCAAAGTATGTGGACGTTAATTGACTCGTTTTCCATCATTTAGATGTCCCTGAGTTCCAATAACAGTCACATGACACGGAAATGAACTACAGAGTATATCACAGACTTCCCAAAATGGTGGCTGTGAGCCCAAATAAGTGCCCCCAGTGTATCAGACAGTAGTTTATGTGGCGTTGTTCTAAGCAGCACTGGCTTCACTTGGCTATTTGTGTATATCATCATGTGTTCTTGAGTGAGTCATTGTTGCTTTTTGACTGCTTTGCTTTTGTTTGTAATGCAAGGGTAAAGTTGAATGAATAAGAATAATGAATTGTTGTCCCTGGCCGCACCAGATGAGTGAATCACAGGACCCATCAATAATTCCCACTCCACACCTTCTGTTAATGTTGGAAAGCAATTAATTAGAACCAACTCAATATTACCTACTGTAATGTTTTGTACACTCAGTGTATATATCCATGTGCTTGGCTTGGCTAATGGGAAATTGTAATTATAAAATGCAAAGAGAGAGGGAGTGAGAAAGAAAAAGATTCCTTTTAGCCAGTGTTTTTTTTTCTATCCTTACCGACTTGACAGACAGACGGCGGGGCTGGAAGGTGTACTTGTTAAGAAGGACATAGATGGCCAGTCAGTCCACACAGTAGCCAGCCGTACAGATAAGGGGGAATTGGAAGGGATTCAGAAAGCCTGGGAAATAAGAAATGATATCAGCTTGAATGTTCTGTCGCGTGATAAGAGGTTCATCATTCTGGCATTTTAATGCTTTTTTTCCAATGGTGATGGACAGGTGTGTCTCTTTACCTGAGGGGACTTTGTTTCTTCTGGGACAGTCCATCCCCAGCTCCTAATCGCCAGGCCAGAGGGAATGAAATGGCTTTTTATGGTATGGGAAAGCAGGAGCAGGCTATTCTATAGCTATATCGTTCTTGGCGTGGACGTCTGTGAGGGGTAATGTTTTGTAAGATTACAGATTTGGTCTGTCTGATTGCATTGCACCGTAAACAAGGGAAATGAAGAGTGGGAGAAAAAACTATAATTCAAAGACAAAGAGGATAAAGAAGGTATTGACTGAAATCGCATACACAAACACACATGCACGCACGCACATGCAGACACGCACTTCCTCACAGACACTCACACAAACACACACAAACACACACACGGTTACGTCATTAAAGGCCTCACAGCACGTCTGCACATTAAAAACAAAGACCAGATAAATGATGGGGATAGAAAGCTGGATCCTTGGCGAGGAGATGGTAGCTGGATCAGAGAGCCTGTCAGTGAGCGAGCTACAGTACATGAACCAACTGCCTCCTGAAATCCTAGAAGCCTCAGTAGAACAAAGGAACTAGAAAAGAAATAAGCTCATCATTTCACCTTGAATGCATTTTATCAGGCTTCTTATCACGGGTCCTTGTCTCCCTCACTCTCACCTTCTCTCTCGCTCCCTTCCTCTCTCTATTGCTTTCTCTCTCCATTCCTCTCTCCCTGTCTATCTCTCTCCCCCTTTCTTTCCCTCTCCCTCTCTGTGAGCAGCGCTGGCTGTTTGTCACCAAGGGGACAATGTGGGCTGTCACAGCGTGAGTGGTTCCCACTGGAGCCTGACTGTCTGATTGTCAAAGCCTGTGGAAAAACAAAGCCCTTACACTGGAAAAACACGGGCCTGTCAGACATGCACTGTATGGAGCATCTACACAGCATTCCACAAGGACACTGGCGTAGAGGAAACCCCCACAGCCCCTGCAAGGCTCTGGGGGCCCATGCACCCGTAATCTAAAATAACCCACCTTTTTCATGTCCACATATAGTAAGTGAAGTGTTTGTGTTGTCCAATCTACATGGTAGTAGGTGACTCAGACAGACGATGTACAGTATATAGTTGTCAAGCATCTAGTTAGCCCATTTCCTTCAGCCCGCCTCGGCCTCCAAATTGGCTATCAAATTCCCAAAAGTTACGTGAATCAGGTCGGACTCGGATGGAATGAATGCATTGTTCAAGATGGATAAACAAAAGACAAGACCAAGTGGTACAAAAAAACACATCAAGAAAAGCTGTATCTGATCAAGCTCGTGCCAAATTACCGAAGATAACCACATCAGCAAAGCTACAACCTTGGCAGGTGGAAGCTAGTAGGCCTTATGCAGCAGCTAGCGCTAGCAGCCTCCCAGTCCCGACAGAGACATCACTGCCCCGGCCCAGCCATGACAGTTGCCTTGCTTCTCCTCTTCTTCCACCCCTCGAGAATAGTGACAGTTCCTCTAGTGAGTGTGCTGACCCTCCTTCTCTTCTCCTCCTCCTCTCCCAGAAAACCAAGCTGATGACTGCCAGAGACCCAGCGGCACTCATGAGAATGACCCCGCCTTCTGTGAACACTGGTAAGCTTACGAGTGACAAGACGGATAGCCCCAACAGCATGGAGTCCGAGTTCAAACGTTTAATATAAATACCAGCTAAATACTGTATACAGTGAGGGGGAAAAAGTATTTGATCCCCTGCTGATTTTGATGTTTGCCCACTGACAAAGAAATGATCCGTCTATAATTTTAATGGTAGGTTTATTTGAACAGTGAGAGACAGAATAACAACAAAAAAATCCATAAAAACGCATGTCAAAAATGGTATAAATTGATTTGCATTTTAATGAGGGAAATAAGTATTTGACCCCTCTGCAAAACATGACTTAGTACTTGGTGGCAAAACCCTTGTTGGCAATCAGAGGTCAGACGTTTCTCGTAGTTGTCCACCAGCTTTGCACACATCTCAGGAGGGATTTTGTCCAACTCCTCTTTGCAGATCTTCTCCAAGTCATTAAGGTTTCGAGGCTAACGTTTGGCAACTCGAACCTTCAACTCCCTCCACAGATTTTCTATGGGATTAAGGTTTGGAGACTGTCTAGGCCACTCCAGGACCTTAATGTGCTTCGTCTTGAGCCACTCCTTTGTTGCCTTGGCCGTGTGTTTTGGGTCATTGTCATGCTGGAATACCCATCCACGACCCATTTTCAGTGCCCTGGCTGAGGGAAGGAGGTTCTCACCCAAGAATTGATGGTACATGGCCCCGTCCATCGTCCCTTTGATGCGGTGAAGTTGTCCTGTCCCCTTAGCAGAAAAACACCCCCAAAGCATAATGTTTCCACCTCCATGTTTGACGGTGGGGATGGTGTTCATGGGGTCATAGGCAGCATTCCTCCTCCTCCAAACACGGCGAGTTGAGTTGATACTAAAAGAGCTCCATTTTGGTCTCACCTGACCACAACACTTTCACCCAGTTGTCCTATGAATCATTCAGATGTTCATTGGCAAACTTCAGACGGGCATGTATATGTGCTTTCTTGAGCAGGGGGACCTTGCGGGCGCTGCAGGATTTCAGTCCTTCACAGCGTAGTGTGTTGCCAATTGTTTTCTTGATGACTATGGTCCCAGCTGCCTTGAGATCATTGACAAGATTCTCCCTGGGCTGATTCCTCACCATTCTCATGATCATCGCAACTCCAAGAGGTGAGATCTTGCATGGAGCCCCAGGCTGAGGGAGATTGACATTTCTTTTGTGTTTCTTCCATTTGCGAATAATCGCACCAACTGTTGTCACCTTCTCACCAAGCTGCTTGGCCATGGTCTTGTAGCCCATTCCAGCCTTGTGTAGGTCTGCAATCTTGTCCCTGACATCCTTGGAGAGCTCTTTGGTAATGGTCATGGTGGAGAGTTTGGAATCTGATTGATTGCTTCTGTGGACAGGTGTCTTGTAAACAGGTAACAAACTGAGATAAGGAGCACTCCCTTTAAGAGTGTGCTCCTAATCTCAGCTTGTTACCTGTATAAAAGACACCTGGGAGCCAGAAATCCTTCTGATTGAGAGGGGGTCAAATACTTATTTCCCTCATTAAAATGCAAATCAATTTAGAACATTTTTGACATGCCGTTTTTCTGGATTTTTGTTGTTATTCTGTCTCTCACTGTTCAAATGAACCTACCATTAAAATTATAGACTGATCATTTCTTTGTCAGTGGGCAGACGTACAAAATCAACAGGGGATCAAATACTTTTTTCCCTCACTATATACTGTAGCTATAGATAGGCTAGTAGACTAGTTTGTATTGTCTGCATAATGAAACAATCCCTAGTAAGCTACTGTTTTGACGGTGGACTGATTGCATTATTTGACATTATAGACTGGTTTACACAGCACAAATGTTCTATCCAAGCTAAAAAGAGCATGAGAACGGCCAAGGTAGGCTATAGGCCTACAGGACAGTTGTAAATATACAGTACCAGTCAAATGTTTGTACAAATCAAATCAAATTTATTTATATAGCGCTTCGTACATCAGCTGATATCTCAAAGTGCTGTACAGAAACCCAGCCTAAATCCCCAAACAGCAAGCAATGCAGGTGTAGAAGCACGGTGGCTAGGAAAAACTCCCTAGAAAGGCCAAAACCTAGGAAGAAACCTAGAGAGGAACCAGGCTATGTGGGGTGGCCAGTCCTCTTCTGGCTGTGCCGGGTGGAGATTATAACAGAACATGGCCAAGATGTTCAAATGTTCATAAATGACCAGCATGGTCGAATAATAATAGGGCAGAACAGTTGAAACTGGAGCAGCAGCACGGTCAGGTGGACTGGGGACAGAAAGGAGTCATCATGTCAGGTAGTCCTGGGGCATGGTCCTAGGGCTCAGGTCCTCCAAGAGAGAGAAAGAAAGAGTGAATTAGTGAGAGCATATGTGGGGTGGCCAGTCCTCTTCTGGCTGTGCCGGGTGGAGATTATAACAGAACATGGCCAAGATGTTCAAATGTTCATAAATGACCAGCATGGTCGAATAATAATAAGGCAGAACAGTTGAAACTGGAGCAGCAGCACGGCCAGGTGGACTGGGGACAGCAAGGAGTCATCATGTCAGGTAGTCCTGGGGCATGGTCCTAGGGCTCAGGTCCTCCGAGAGAGAGAAAGAAAGAGAGAAGGAGAGAATTAGAGAACGCACACTTAGATTCACACAGGACACCGAATAGGACAGGAGAAGTACTCCAGATATAACAAACTGAACCTAGCCCCCCGACACATAAACTACTGCAGCATAAATACTGGAGGCTGAGACAGGAGGGGTCAGGAGACACTGTGGCCCCATCCGAGGACACCCCTGACAGGGCCAAACAGGAAGGATATAACCTCACCCACTTTGTCAAAGCACAGCCCCCACACCACTAGAGGGATATCTTCAACCACCAACTTACCATCCTGAGACAAGGCTGAGTATAGCCCACAAAGATCTCCACCATGGCACAACCCAAGGGGGGCGCCAACCCAGACAGGATGACCACATCAGTGAATCAACCCACTCAGGTGACGCACCCCTTCCAGGGACGGCATGAGAGAGCCCCAGTAAGCCAGTGACTCAGCCCCTGTAATAGGGTTAGAGGCAGAGAATCCCAGTGGAAAGAGGGGAACCGGTCAGGCAGAGACAGCAAGGGCGGTTCGTTGCTCCAGAGCTTTCCGTTCACCTTCCCACTCCTGGGCCAGAATACACTCAATCATATGACCCACTGAAGAGATAAGTCTTCAGTAAAGACTTAAAGGTTGAGACCGAGTTTGCGTCTCTGACATGGGTAGGCAGACCGCTCCATAAAAATGGAGCTCTATAGGAGAAAGCCCTACCTCCAGCTGTTTGCTTAGAAATTCTAGGAACAATTAGGAGGCCTGCGTCTTGTGACCGTAGTGTACGTGTAGGTATGTACGGCAGGACCAAATCAGAGAGATAGGTAGGAGCAAGCCCATCTAATGCTTTGTAGGTTAGCAGTAAAACCTTGAAATCAGCCCTTGCTTTGACAGGAAGCCAGTGTAGAGAGGCTAGCACTGGAGTAATATGATAAAATATTTTGGTTCTAGTCAGGATTCTAGCAGCCGTATTTAGCACCAACTGAAGTTTATTTAGTGCTTTATCCGGGTAGCCGGAAAGTAGAGCATTGCAGTAATCTAACCGAGAAGTGACAAAAGCATGGATTAATTTTTCTGCATAATTTTTGGACAGAAAGTTTCTGATTTTTGCAATGTTACATAGGTGGAAAAAAGCTGTCCTTGAAATGGTCTTGATATGTTCTTCAAAAGAGAGATCAGGGTCCAGAGTAACGCCGAGGTCCTTCACAGTTTTATTTGTACAACCATTAAGATTAATTGTCAGATTCAACAGAATATCTCTTTGTTTCTTGGGACCTAGAAGAAGCATCTCTGTTTTGTCCGAGTTTAAGGTTGTACACACCTACTCATTCAAGGGTTTTTCTTTATTTGTACTATTTTCTACATTGTAGAAAAATAGTGAAGACATCAAAGCTATGAAATAACACATATGGAATCATGTTGTAACCAAAAAAGTGTTAGACAAATCAGGGTAGCCTAGTGGTTAGAGTGTTGAACTAATAACCCGGAAGGTTGAGCTGACAAGGTACAAATCTGTCGTTCTGCCCTTGAACAGGCAGTTAAACCACTGTTAATAGGCAGTCATTGAAAATAAGAATTTGTTCTTAACTGACTTAACTGACTGAAAAATTTGCACGCCCAATTTTTCAGTTTTTGATTTGTTAAAAAAGTTTGAAATATCCAATAAATGTCGTTCCACTTCATGATTGTGTCCCACTTGTTGTTGATTCTTCACAAAAAAATATAGTTTTATATCTTTATGTTTGAAGCCTGAAATGTGGCAAAAGGTCGCAAAGTTCAAGGGGGCCGAATACTTTCGCAAGGCTCTGTATATATTTCAGACTGTAAAATAAAACGGGCTATCTTCTGTATACAAGTTAAATTGTTGTGACAATGTACGGGTGGTATACAGAAGATAGCCCGTTTTATTTTACAGTCTGAAATGTTTGAATTTCCCACTTTAATTACTGAACCAGTAAATACATTATTGCTGTAAGACAACATTTTAAATAGCAGCATTGCGACAGCGTAGGCCTATGGCTTCGTGAAACATAAATGTTAGACTTAACATGAGAAAATTACTATAAAAGCAAAGCTATAGGCTACTACAAGCACTAGCACCACATAATCTGATATGCAGCCTCGTAGACATGGCAATTTCAGAACCATGGACAGCAATCGGTTGTCTATACTTGGCTGACGCATTAGATTCTTTAGGGAGGGGAGGGAGGTGGCCCGAACACAGGAGTGTAGAAAGGATAGTAGTATGGTAATTTATGGACACTAAAGGAGTCAGAGGGGAGTGCTGATGATTTGACCAATCAATGTGCCTTAAGGAACATGAGTTGAGACAGACTGGATAAAGTTCGACCTATCATATTCATGCCAGAGGATAGCAGTGTAGAGAGAATACTAATATATTTGATAGGTCAAATTTAAAAATAATAGCAGTGAGCCGCCAGATCGAGGAAATTCAACTAGTCAAGGCACTAAATTAAACAGCAGAAAAGAGAAGAAAGTATCATCAATATAAGTGTGGTTCAACATAGTGAGTCACGAAGTCTTACAGTCCAAAACAAATGCATCTATATTCTTTCTGTATATTTATGTGAGACATTTTTTAAACACACATTTGTGTTTTGTGTGTGTTTTTGTGTGGGTGCGTGTGTGTGTGTGTATGGACGTTGTTAAGTATTCTTGTGGGGACCAACAGGAATAGTCTTGGGACATTTCGTTAGTCCCCGCAATGTCAAATGCTATTTCTAGGGGGTTTAGGGTTGAGGTTAGAATCAGTGTTAGGGTTAAAATTACGTTAAGGGTTAGGGTGAGGAACTAGGGTTAGGAGCTAGGATTAGGTTTTGTCACGTTCTGACCTTAGTTCTTTTGTTATGTCTTTGTTTTAGTATGGTCAGGGCGTAAGCTGGGTGGCTCGTGTATGTTCCTTTTCCTATGTTGTGTTTTGCGTTTGTTCTGGTATGGTTCTCAATCAGAGGCAGGTGTCTTTAGTTGTCTCTGATTGAGAATCATACTTAGGTAGCCTTTTCCCACGTGTTTTGTGGGTAATTATTTTCCGTTTCAGTGTTTGCACCATTCGGGACTGTTTCGGTTTTCATTTTGATTATCTTGTTCTTTTGTATTTTGTATTCAGTCTCATTAAATTATATTATGGATACATGCCACGCTGCATTTTGGTCCTCCGATCAGGTTTAGGGTTAGGGTTAAGGTTAGGTTTTTTGGGTTAAGGTTAGGCTTAGGGTAAGAGTATGGGTTAGGTTAGCTGTACAAGACTCGTGTGTGTGTGCGTGTGTGTGGTAAAAGCAGACGTAAGGCTAATGAGCAGACAAATTGCTTAAGGGTATTGTATGGAGCACAAACCCAAGGCAACCAAAACTACTCTTTTACTACGATTTATGGATTAACACACGCTTAAGATAAACAAGTCGATACGTCACCAGCTACCTCTTTCTGCTGCGAAAATACATCTTGGAATTAATCAGGCATTCCACTCCTAATAAACCCACAAGAATAATCTCTTACTCAAGACAAATGCGACGCTTTTACCTTGTAATTGTACCACACATCAGATGAAACAGAAAGCCAAAACCAGAGAGAAAATGATGGAACACCGCAGACGAGGAAATAGACAAAAGTAGGAGGCAAACAGACATTGACAGGAGGCATGTAAACATAAACAGAACAGAACAGGATGAGCCTCAGGGCTAGCACAGAGAAGAGAGACAGAAACAAGGATCCAGCCATTCTTCCTCTATTCCTAAAGAATGCCAGAAGCGGTTCTGGGATGCATCCCCCAATGGCACCCTATTCCCTATGGGCCCTGGTCAAAAGTAGTGTACTGTATAGGGAAGAGTGTACCATTTAGGATGCATCCAAGATGTCTCCAGATTAATGTTTCCTATGGGGGTCTCAGTTTGAGCTTAGTTATAGCTGCATCTTTTCTCAAAGTTCATTATGAAGATTACCCTGTGTTAGAGTAGTCTCCCTCTTGGAATTTAATTCCTTCCCCGTCACACTTAATCTTGAGCGAATCGATCAGACGTTTTCTAAAGAGCGATGGTATCAGTGCAATCAAGCTTTCGCTAAATCTTTGGTTGCTCACTCAGTCATATGCCATGCTGCAGTGTCATATCCACTCTATAGCTCTTCTCCCTTCACCAACCACGTGATATTGGATTAGGATTTTAGGATTAAAAGTTTCATTGAGGATTCAGGAGTATTCATTAGCCAGGTAATCAACGAGCGTCAATGCTGTCCCATAGTACAGTGCAAATGAAGACACTATGCAGGGGCGGAATGGGACCAGAAATCAGCCCTGACAATCCACTCTTAGCCAGATAATAATAATTTTGTGCAAAAAACCCAAGTTAGACAGGCCCACTAGGCAAAAAAACAACTGAACAAAAATATACATGCAACATGTAAAGTGTTGGTCCCATGTTTCATGAGCTGAAATTAAATAGCCCAGAAATGTTCAATACACATAAAAAGCTTATTTTTCAAAAATGGCTCTGTTAGTGAATATTTCTCCTTTGTCAAGATAAACCATCCACTTGACAGGTGTGGCATATCAAGCAGCTAATTAAACAGTATGATCATTACGCAGGTGCACCTGTTGCTGGGGAAAATAAAAGGCCACTCTAAAATGTGCATTTTTCTCACACAACACAATGCCACAGACGTGTAACCACGCCAGACCAGGACCTCCACATCTGGCTTCTTCACCTGCGGGATCATCTGAGACCAGCTACCCGGTCAGCTGATGAAACTGAGGAGTATATGTTTGTAATAAAGTCCTTTTGTGGGGAAAAGCTCATTCTGATTGGTTGGGCCTGGCTCCCCAGTGGGTTAGCCTGGCTCCCAAGTGATTGGGCCTATTCCCTCCCAGGCCAACCCATGGCTGCACCCCTACCCAGTCATGTGAAATCAAAAGATTAGGGTGTAATGAATTGATTTAAATTGACAGATATCCTTATATGAACCATAACAGTAAAATCGTTGGAATTGTTACATGTTGTGTTCATATTTTTGTTCAGTTACAATATTTACAGTTGTTTTAACCACTAAGCAGATTCAAATGATGTTGCACACTCCCATCAGTGGCAGGCTGAATTTGTATTCATTATTGTGCATTAGCATGTATTTCAATATATTATTATTATTATTGAGTGCAGCGTTGCACGGAGGTGAAAGGGGACTGCAGTGGAACAACAGGAATGAACATGTTCCACACACAGCTTTTGGGCCTTAGTGGGTGACAGCAGGGTAAACCAACGCAGTTCAGTGGAAAACACTTACAGGGACATAACTTTCAGGGCAATATCTAGTTATAACACTTCACAAATAACTAACAACAGGAACATACTTTACTACAGCCTCTGGGCCATTAAGGGGGAACGTGACAGGGGGAACAAACACATTTCAGTGGAAAACGGACAGGAATAGGATGCTGTGACTCGTTTCAGGAAACTAGGCAAATGTCACTCGTCACTACTTCACAGGAGAGCCATTTTAACGTTTAAAAAAAATTGAAATCATTTTTTTTGTCAGAAATGCCTTCTGGAACATGTGAACTGTCATGTGCTTTAATAATAAACTTGTATGACATCTTTAAATATAAATAATATTGTTAAATTATGAGTCTAGTTGGTTTAGCCACAGAAAACGCCAGCAACCTTCCCGCTAGCCATGATTAGCTGATATAATGAGTGGGCTGGACATGCCAAGAGATGAGTTCAGATTGGTCTGCCATGTAGCGGGCTTCTGTCTATATGAGCTGCTCAGAATGTGTAGGTAATCCTTTCTAACGCAGCTTCTTTTTTTAAAGACATTAAGTAGTAGAACTGCATAAGTGTTGCTTTCCACTTTCTGGAGGACCAAGTATGATATCTAAGGCGATGGAGAAAACACCTGTCTAAGGATTACATCTTCAAACTAAGGAAAACCATTATATATATATATATAAGTGTCCATCCATGTATACGATAGTCTAGCTAGCTACATTTTCAGATATTATGCGTTTCTAATTTTGTCAGAAAGTAATTTTTATTTCAAGTTAAAGTAGCTAGCTAACATTACCTGGCTAGCTCGCTAGCAGTACAGTACCAGCCAAAGGTTTGGACACACCTACTCATTCAAGAGTGTTTCTTTATTTCTTACTATTTTCTACATTGTAGAATAATAGTGAAGACATCAAAACTATGAAATAACACATATGGAATCATGTAATAACCAAAAAAGTGTTAAAAAAATCTAAATAGATTTTATATTTGAGATTTTTCAAAGTAGCAACCTTTTGCCTTGATGACATCTTTGCACACGCTTGGCATTCTCTCAACCAGCTTCATGAGGTAGTCACCTGGAATAAATGTTCAATTAACAGGTGTATCTCAGAGCCATTTGCTTTGCAGAATCATGCAGGGTAGTAACGTCATGAGTTGAGAATATGGTTCAGTGTTTAGCTGGCTTGCTAGCTACGTATCTTAACAAAAGACTCCACTATGCAAGTAACCATTTCAATAGATTGTTTATGATGTCACTGCGACAACTGTTGATAGCCAGAGTGAATTTACTAGCTATGTCTATCTACTCCGATTTCAGAGCACTCTCGTCTGTGTGCCAGAGACCAGAATAAATGATGAATTTACGAACGCACAACACCCGTTGAATATGGCCGGTGTCAGTAAACGTTGGCAAAAAAGCGGAATAAAGTTGTTGCCAGGAGCACAGTTGCAGTCACCAACGCTCTGGATAACATAAACACAGCCTAATCAGCTCTGCTAGGGCGAGTACAATGGTCAGCGTGAGCTGTTCTCTCATTTGTGTCTGGAAGTAGCTAGCAAGCTAACCAACGTTAGCTTGGGTGCTTGACTGCTGTTGTTAGGTCAGCTACTGTAGCTAACGTCATGTGTATGATCTTTGTAGTAATATTATTCGTATCTCAGAGCCAATTGCTTTGCTAGTTATAACCTAATGTTAGCTAGCTAACATTGAACCTGGTTGGTAGACTACCTGCAGATTCATGCAGGGCAGTAACATCGTGAGTTGGGATTATGGTTCATTGTGTAGGGTGCTTGACTGCTGTTGTTAGGACAGAATGCTCGGAACAACCCTACTCCTCGGCCAGAGCGTCCAGCGTGCGTTCTGAACGCTCCTTTAGCGAAATGCTCTGAATTTACGAACGGACAATCTGACAACGTTCTGTGTTTATGAATACCCAGAGCATTCGTAAATGACAACACAATTTCAAAACTCGCTACATGGACAAAACGAGTCGGTCGGTCACTTATGGACAACATAGGATTAGAATGCTACTGGTTATAAAAGCTTCATACACATGTTATGACTATGTAATAACTATCACCTGATCAGTTTAGTAAAAACACTGACAGGAACAGGATTTGTTTTGATGGTAGCTAGTTCAGAGACCATTTCAGATAATAGCCTACTAGCACAATGCTAATACTATCCCATGACTACCTTTACTTTTGACAACTATAGGGCTTGTTAAGATAATGATAGCATATGCAATTTATACCACAACTCAGTGGCAGATTGGAGTCCATTGGAGTGAATCATATAGTAAAATAACAATATATGTTTAAACAATTGATTGGCTACAGCAATGACAGACTTTATTTTCCTGAGAACTAGAAGGGGCTAAGAAAAAAAATAACTGTCACGTATCTGGCTGATAACTGCCGTTGTCAGATGAAGATCATTGTTTACAGTCATATCTGCTTTAGATTGCCTCTAATTGCAACATTCTGCATGGATCCCAATCTGCTCCTTCTTGAAAACACTTCAATGAATTGATGAGGTGCACTTCAAGCCATTTCAGGTTCATTTTCAGTCGTAATGCATAGAGGTAATCCATGTCTTTTGCAGCTGTAATGGACATAATTGGACACTAAACTATACTTAACTAAAGTGAGTTGGTGTCACTCTCTCATTGCCGATGTGTGTTCAAATTATCCCCGTCTCCATGTCTTCTGTAGTTTCCAGATAAATATGTCAAGGTAAAAAGTAACTTGCTGAAATACCGGAGAAATACAAATGCATGTGAGATGATGCTTAAAAGACTGTAATCCTAGCAACTAACACATTTTCATTCATAAAGACAGAGTATACAGAAAGAGCTGACAATTTGTCAGTTAATCCTTTCCTGGATTTGTACTGTGGCCATTTTAATGTATTGACAATACTTTATCGTATTGAGTTTGTATACTGTGGTTAGCTACAGCATCCACTATGCTTTTTCCAAAATGTAGAGCAAAGAGAGCTTTATCTTTAAGCACATAAAAGGAAAGCGCTGTACTTTGTACACTGCAGGCTAGACCAGAGAGATATGGTTGGAGAGAGAAGGAGGGAACTTGGCCCATCCAACTTCATACTCGTAAAACTTAAGACCCCTTTTTTAAACCCACTTACTTTCATGCACTAATTCAAAACTTCCATGTTAAACAACTATCATTAGGCCAATGAATTGCACCGGGAGCACTCTATTCCTGTCATACTCAACACTCGTTGCTTGGCAAGTGGTGTTTTCAATAAGGGTGTCTGCCAAATAGAAAAATAATGATGATATTAGCATTCATTGTGTGGTCTGATTGTGAGCAATTAATTAAGATTCAGGGTGGTAGTGTTGTGTTAGGGGTCTCAGCCAGCAGGGCTTGGTGGAATCAAAGGCCTGATCATGACACTGGTGTTTACACAGCAACACTGGGAGATTACCCAGGAGGCAACAGAACGAGGCCACTGCAATCTGGCATGGCACTGAGCTGACAGAGCTAGCTGACACTGACAGAGCTCAGTAACAAGCTCTTTGCTGTGAACTGGAGACCTGCTGGGACCACAGACTCATAAAAGACTGAATTCGTAATGAGAAGCGAGGATTAGTGTGATAAGTGCTTTTAAACCTTTCACTGGGATGTGAATCCTTATATGTGTTCATTTTATCAAGAAAAGGCTGAAAATTCTGATAGAAATGCCCAAATTATAAATATTGGTTTGTTATATTGATATTATTATTTTTTTGGTATGTTCCAGCATTTCTAAATGGTGTTGAACTGACTGAATAAAGTAAATCACCTGTATCCCTTTGCTTTTCATAAATCATATACACTAGTTATGTCCATGGTATTGCATCGGGACAAGTAAACCAAAGATCTTGTATTTTCCTAGGATTCAAAGCCCATTTTGAGACTTGGCAGTGAGCGCTGCAGTGACTCGTCAGTGTAGCCTAGTGAAGGGCTGTTCGCAAATGAACGGCTCTTTTTGAACGGCTCTTTTTGAACGGCTCTTTTTGAACGGCTCTTTTTAAACGGCTCTTTTTGAACGGCTCTTTTAGAACGGCTCTTTTAGGTGAACGGAACCTAATCGCAACAGGTGCAGGTCCATGAAAGGACACAAAATATTCAGTCACTTCCGTATGAATGTCTTGGAATAAAAATGTGGTTATTTTTGTTATCTACTCCAAGAGATAAAGGCTATCAAGGTGATTACAGACAAAACTAATCAGAGACATTGATATGCTTCAAATTATGCTGAAATGAATATGTATTAGATGTGTAATGACTACAGGTGCAGTCTTTTAATGAAGCGTGAATTTCATGCCCCTAAAAATGTCTAAGTAGGTGTTAAATACATGACACGTACATGATGATATAGAGATGGATTTACTGTCAACCTGTTCTGCTTGTTGTTGTAGATCATGGGATGTAGGAATCAGGCTCTGCCTCCTGATCTGTCTCTCTTTAGTCTCTTCCCTCTGACGTCACACCAAGCCAGAGGAGGCAGAAATGTTCCTACTTTTGTTTGTATCTCTACAAACTGCCAGATCACATAGGATGATTAGACTATAGCCGGTAAAATCACTGGGTCCATTTTCAGGCCAACATATTATCTTTGTATTAACTTATCAGACTATTGTGCACACTGTCAGAAAAATCCTGTCATTTCCACGGTAACTTACGGGCAGCCAGTTACCTGTAAGTTACTATAAAAAAGATACAGTACAGCTGTTACCATACTGGCTGCCAATAACTTACAGTAGAAACAACAGGATTAAAAAACTTTTTTTTTTTTACAGTGCACCACAACAATTTTACCATTCGAAATGCAGTGTCACAGAAGGGGTCATTCAGACCAACTCTAACATGCCATTGTCTGGAACATTGGTAAATTGTTGCTAACAGTGTTGAATAGAGTCTGTCTGGCTATGCCTGGCCAAGGGAGGCATTTATTCATCAGTAAGAGAATATGCTAGGTAGGGGAACTAGACTTCCTTGATTGATAAGTCCTGGAACTTCACATATTTTACAGAAACACTGAGTCAGAGAGAATGCCCAGCGGTGCCACAGTAAAACATTGAGTCAGCGAGAATTCCCAGAAGTGCCACAGTGACCTTGGCTGAACTGTGTTGAGTTAACTACTGTACAAGTCAAACTCCAAACAAGTAAGCCAGGCCTAAATCTAGGGCAGGCCAGGATGGAATGTGAAAATAATAATTGAATCTAAATATAAACTACCTAACCTAATCCATAACAATGCCAATATTGAAAGCATAAGCATTTGCCAAGATATAAATAAGTTATATTATTATCTGAATAACCTTTAGTCCCTGAGAAAAATGGTTCATTGGAAAGACAGGTACAGTTCATGCTCTCTTAATACGGCATTGTCTTTCAAAGGCAAATAGACAAAACATATGCTTAATCAAATTCTCATGGTTTCTCCATGGCTATTGTATAATGTGTTTTCATGGAAATAACTTATAGTAAGAATCAGGCCATCACAACATTTAGTTTTAGTTCTAACTATGGGTAAATGAGAAAATGGTTTCTAAATAAGAATCAGAAAAGATAGGGAAGCACTTGCACTTTTGGGTCACTTGCAATTAACTTGAGGTTGTTCTTTTCCTTGTCTTAGAACAGCTGTAGATTTGGAGTTTATGAAAAGGTAGGAGGATCAACAGTAATGTATAAGTGTATATGAGGTTTTCTGAATCTGGTACTTTTGATCCTAACTCTGTGTTTAAAGTGCTGTAGGGAAGTCTTACCCAGAGGACCCATGACGTTTTCAAACTCAGAATGAGGCCCTTGAGAGTAGAGTTAAAAGAACCTCTCCAAAGCTGAGACATATCAGAGAGAGATAGTGGGTGTTGATTTACCAAGCTCCTTGTATGTGTGTAGGTGGGTTTGTGGTGAACTGTGACTGAATGGATGCCCCACAGCAAACATTTCATTGAAGGTGAATCCCAAGAGATTACTCATGTCTTTTTGAAAGTTTGTAGCCCAAGAGAACAAAGTCTGATTGGTGTGACTGGTTTACTTTTTCTCTCTCTCTGTCTCTCTCTCGCTCTCTCTCAAACACGCATGCACCCACAAAGGAACACACAGACACACGCCGTACTGAAATGGCATCTGCATTTCAAAATGAGACATGAAACGACCATGAAATATCTCTTCATCTCCACCATGCTGTGTGACTGTCTTACGCCTCCTGATAACAGCCAGTCATTAACAGATGAGAATGGCTTAGTCTGCACAATGCGTGTAAAAAACTAATTTATGACTGTAGTCTGCCGATCAGGAGAACACTTGGTACAGTCCCTAGTTGGAGAACTAGGGACTGTACCAATTCAAGGACACAATGTTTGGGCATGACAATTCCCCTAAAAATATTAAATGCTCAGGTTACAGACATTTTGAAATGGTATAGGCTCTCATTGATTCCTTCTCCCAATAGAATGTTTGTGTGAATTCCCTTTGGATTGTTACCCACTTGTTGCTACCAAGGTCATTATCACCACTCGGTCAGTTAGAGCTCTTAGCTCCCCTGCTTCATCATTCTCTGTAGTTGTGCATTGTTAACATATTTTAATGAATATAGTCATACACTTTATCTTCCTGTCACGCTCAACGAATTGACATTCCATGGAAGATACAATCATTGAAAGAGAATGAATCATTCTATTTCTATGGATACAACAACAATCAACTTAATTCAAAGGTTGATGAGAGTTGATGGTAGCCTGGCTGACACGGCATAGTAGAACACTAGTAAGCCAATGATTCAGCCCCCATAATATTGTCAGAGGCAGAGAATCCCAGAGGAAGATGGGAGCCAGCCAGGCAGAGACAGTAAGGGCGATTCGTCACTCCAGTGCCTTGCCATTCAGCTTTGCACCACTGGGCCAGACTACATTCAATCATAGGACCTACTGAAGAGATGAGTCTTCGGTAAAGACTTAAAGGTCGAGACCGAGTCTGCGTCTCTCACATGAATAGGCAGACCATTCCTTAAAATGTATCTCTATAGGAGAAAGCCCTGCCTCCAGCTGCTTGCTTAGAAATTCTGTGGGAAAATAAGGAGGCCTGAGTCTTATGACCATAGCATAGTGTATGTATATATGGCAGAACAAAAATGGAGAGATAGTTAGGAGCAAGTCCATGTAATGCTTTGTAGGTTAGCAGTAAAACCTTGAAATCAGCTCTAACCTTAACAGGAAGCCAGGTTAAACTAGCACTGGAGTAATGTGATCACATTTTGGGTTCTAGTCAAAATTCTAGAAGCAATATCTAGCACAAACTGAAGTTTATTTGGTGCCTTATCCTGGTAGCCAGAGAGTAGAGCATTGCAGTAGTCTAATCTAGAAGTGACAAAAGCATGGATTATATTTTCTGCATAACAAAAAAATATAGGCCTATAGTAAAAAAGAATAATAATCCGGGTCAAGGTTTGGCTTTTTCAGGAGAGGCTTTATTACGGTCACCTTATTGAGTTTAGTACACATCTGGAGGACAGGGAGATGTTTATTATATTCAACATAGGCGGGCCAAGTACAGGAAGTAGCTCTTTCAGTAGTTCAGTTGGAATAGGGTCCAGTAGGCAGCTGAAAGTTTTAGAGGCCATGACTATTTTTGTGAATGTGTCAATAGATACAGGATTAAAAAACTAAAGTGTCTCACATATTCAAAGAGGAGTCGGTAATTTGCTTTCTAATGATCACGATCATTACGGCAAAGTTCATGAATTCATCACTGCTGAAGTGAAGGCCATACTTCTTAGTTCACTTTGTAACAGTATAAAAAATCTATTTTGTATTGTTTTTAATTCTCCTCAAATCAGGTTGGGAAAGTAGGCTGATCAAGCAGCAGTGAGGGCTCTTCAATATTGCATGGTACTGTCTTTGTAAGCTAGCTGGAAGACTTCCAGTTTGTTGAAGCGCCATTTCCATTTGCTTCAGGGCTCAAGTATTTTCTGTATACCAGGGAGCTAATTTCTTGTGACAAATGTTGTGTTTTTAGAATTGCTAGTCCTGCAACTGCATCTAGGTGCATCTGCATCTATTACACAAGATTAATTTTAGAACCTTGGTTAGGTGGTTAACTGATTTTTGTACTCCGGTGTCCTTGGGTAGGTGGAGGGAGTCTGGAAGGGCATCTCGGAATCTTATCAGATTATTTGTTGTGATTGTAAACGTAATCAGGTGGTGGTCCGATAGTCGAGGATTATGAGGAAAAACACTTAGATCCTGAATATGTATTCCATGGGACAAAACTAGATCCAGCCTATAATTGTACATAGGTTCAGAGACATGTTGGACAAAACCTACTGAGTTGATGATGGCTCCGAAAGTCTTTTGGAGTTATGCTGTGGTCTTTTCCAAGTGAATATCGAAGTCACCAAAAATGTGAATATTATATGTCATAACTACGAGGTCCAATAGGAATTCAGGGAACTCAGTGAGGAACACTGTATATGGCCCAGGAGTCCTGTAAAGTAGCTAGAAAAAGTGATTAAGTAGGCTGCATCGAGTTCATGACTAGAAGCTCAAAAGATGAGAACGCAGCCGTTTTTTTCCTTGCTGTCGTAACTGTTAGCAACACTTCTGTCTTTGTGGGATGCGTAGGGGATATGGTCACTAGTGTAATGAGGAGGAGAGGCCTCATTTAACACAGAAAATTAATCAGGCTTGGGACATGTTTCAGTAAGGCCAAACACATCAAGTTTATGATCAGTGATTAGTTCATTGACTATGTATGCCTTGGAAGTGATGTCCTATTTTGAGATGTGAGATATTATCATAATCTCTTTCAATAATGACAGGAATGGAGGTCTTTATTCCAGTGAGATGGCAAAGGCGTACACCACTAGGTTAAGCAGACTCCACTAAGCTGGCAGGCTGTCTAAGAGCCTGCTGCCTGGTCTGCAACATATCTCATTGTGGAGCTAGAGGAGTTAGACACCTGAGAGCACCCCTCCAGCTTGGATGGAGTCCATCATTCCTGAGCAGGCCAGGCTTGGTCCTGTTTGTGGGGGAATCCCAGAAAGAGGGCCAGTTCTCTACAAATTCTGTTGGGAAGGGCAGAAAACAGTTTTCAATTAGCGATTGAGTTGTGCGAGTCTGCTGTAGAGCTCATCACTCCCCCTAACAGGGAGGGGGCCAGAGACAATCACTCAATGCCAACACATATTCCTAGTTACTGAGTTTCCATGGCCAAAGAGCCGCACGCACACAAGCTTAAGATAACCATGTGCATTGCCAAGTGGCATTGGTGTAAGATTGTTGCCATTGGACTCCGGAGTGATGAATCACGCTTCACCATCTGGCAGTCCGACGGACGAATCTGGGTTTGGCAGATGCCAGGAGAACTCTACCTGCCCCAATACATCATGCCAACTGTAAAGTTTGGTGGATGAGGAATAATTACCTCGGGCTGTTTTTCATGATTCAGGTTGAGCCCCTTAGTTCAAGTGAAGGGAAATATTAGCTCTACAGGATATAAGGATATTCTAGATGATTCTGTGCTTCCAACTTTGTGGCAAAAGTTTGGGGAATGCCCTTTCCTGTTTCAGCATGACAATGCCCAAGTGCATAAAGCGAGGTCCATACAGAAATGGTTTGTTGAGATCGGTGTGGAAGAACTTGACTGGCCTGCGCAGAACCCTGACCTCAACTCCATCGAACACTTTTAGGATGAATTGGAATGCAGACTGCAGTTCTAATCGCCCAACACCAGTGCACAACCTCACTAATGCTCTTGTGGCTGAATGGAAGGAAGTCCCCACAGCAATGTGCAAACATCTAGTGGAAAGACTTCCCAGAAGAGTGGAGGCTGTTTTAGCAGCAACGGTGGGACCAACTCCATAATTTTGAGATGAGATGTTCGACGAGCAATCTACATCTTCAAATTTCAGTCATTCCATGTTTGCGTCATGCATTATCTCATCCTGTAAAGTAAATTACATTGTGTACATGCTCTCTCTTTTCTTTATCTTTACATTAGTAATTGTTGCATTAGATAGACAGGTTTACGTGATGAAAGCTGATTCATATATTTTGTTTTTGTTGGTCATACTTGCTGTAGTTAATATTTAGGGTATTTCATGTTCATGTATAAGATAAGGGGGCATGCAGGAAACTTGCCAGAAGTGAGCATGGTTAATACAATAGCTAGCTAGCCATGGGCGATCGACACATTCACAGCTAGCTAACGTTAGTTGCTACTTGCTAGCCAAAAGATTGTAACTTTTAACAGGTTGCAGTTGTCTAGTATGTCACTCGTTTTAGTGTAGAAGGGTTGTTATAACGTTAAATATAAATGTCTGTGATAATCTATTCCCCCTAGTCATGATGTTAGTGGCAAAAGATGTCAGAACTCGACAGGTTTTACTAGCTAGCTAGCTAGCTAGCGTATCTGTTTGCTTATCTAGGAAAGGCTTTCTGGAAGAGGAAGGGCTGGGACAGTCCTATGTAAAACAATCGATCATGATTCATTAAATTTGAAATGGGGATATCCAACCAGCGTAGAGTGCAGCCTGGAAGTCTGAGGGTACACCTCCTTCATTATCGATGCTTCATGCTGACACATGAAAGCAGCCCTTCCAGACTCTCAAGTCAGGAAGAGTTTGAGAGCTGGTGTCAGTAAGGAAACGCAGAGGGAATATTTCACCAACCATTCGAAATTGTCTGACAGCATTCCAGTGAAAAGTTATTTGCTTGATTTTTAAACACAACATTTTCAATGTCTCCTGTTGTTCAGCTATCTCTATTTTTTTTCACTTTTTCCTTCTGTCTCTCTCTCATTCTCTCTTTCTCAGTCTCTCTTTCTCAGTCTCTCTTTCTCAGTCTCTCTTTCTCTCCCTCTCTGCTAAGCACTGACCTTGGGCCAGTAAACAGTGTTAGTGATGTATTACAAGAGCAGAGGGTGAATAATTATCCTGAAGCGCGGTGGCCCATCAACACAATGACTCTGAGCTGTAAATTTGGATTGGATTTATAAAATATGGATGCCATCTATCTCAATAAAGGTGTGATTTGAATATGGATATTATTATTAATGTGATTATATGGTTTAACATGGTGATCATGTACATACATACATTAGGGTCCGAAATTATTGACACCTTTGATAAAGATAAGCAGTAATGACTGTATAAAATAAAGAATTCAAATACTGAGCTACACTGAGTGTACAAAACATTAGGAACACCTGCTATTTTCATGACATAGACTGACCAGGTGACTCAAGGTGAACACTATGATCCCTTATTGATGTCATTTGTTAAATCCACTCCAATCAGTGAAACTGAAGGATAATTAATGTGTAGATGAAGGATAATTAAATAATTATTTTTAAGCCTTGAAACAATTGAGACATGGATTGTGTATGTGTGCCATTCAGAGAGTGAATGCGCAAGACAAAATATATAAGTGCCTTTGAACGAGGTATGGTGTAGGTGCCTGGCACACCATTTTGTGTGTGTCAAGAACTGCAACACTGTTGGGTTTTTCACGCTCAACAGTGTGTATCGAGAATGGTCCACCACCCAAAGGACATCCAGAGGACATCCAGCCAAATTGACACAACTGTGGGAAGCATTGGAGACAACATGGGCCAGCATCCCTGTGGAACGCTTACGACACCTTGTGGAGTCCATGCCCTGACAAATTTAGGCTGTTCTGGAGCTGTGGAGTGGTTTGGGGGGTGGGGAGTGGAGGGGGGGTTGGAACTGTGGGGGGATCTTGGATAGTTGGTGGCCTGGCAGTTGGGAGCTTGGGCCGGTGGCAAAGAGGTCGTTGGTTCGGGTCCCCAATATAACTTGGGAGATCTGCTCGATGGGCGGGGCGTTTGACCCTGGTTGCTCCGGTTGGTCACTCTGGATGGGACTGTCTGCTAGATGACAATGTAATGTAAATGTTGAGCGGCTTCACTATATGTTTTAAAATGTAATAATTAAAAAATAAAAAATAAAAATTCTACTTCTGTGTGAGTTTCAAATACTTCTATGTTTTCAAAGATTGTTATACATGCAACCAACTAAATCGCTTCAATCAACCATGTCGGTAGAGCCTAGGCCACAATTGATGATTTTCGATAGAGACCTCAATTTAAGACAGTGGTTGGTAGTGGCTGAAAACCTACACACAAAATCTACAGGCACATTTAGAGAGTGTCTTCAATCAGCAAACTGAGATTCCTTGCTGAAACCTTTGTATTCTGAACACCTTGACAAGCTCAAAAGCAAGCTGCTGTAAAGGACAGATGTAATGCCAATCTATCGAAATGCAAATGCAACTGCCATATTCAAATACGTTTTACAGTCTCGGCTTTAACTGACTAATCCCAGGTTAGACATTAATCACAAGCCATCTTGCTTTTCATAATGGTTTATACAGACAGGGGGAAATTGAACATTGTCTGCCATAATGGCTACAATGATTTGCCATTTACTTTTCTTGCCTAGCAAGTCCCATTTCAATCATATGAAATCATCAAATATAGTGAAAGTTGAAAAAAAAAATTGAAGAGTCTAGATGGATAGAAGATACTGAAAGTGACAATTAAGTGAAGTTACGCCAGGCAAAATGCCAACAACGAGGGTTGGGTTTGCCCCCACTGTACTGCTGCCAGGTAGCAGATAACAACACATCTAAATCTCCATTCTAAATGTCTGGTTGCAGATGTGGCAATCTGTGTCGTGACATGAGATAAATGAGAGGTTTAACAGTGAGAGCCAGGTAAGATCCACTACAATAGGACAGCTTAGCGCCAATCTACTGTTCCCTTTTGATAAATGGTGAGCTATCTATACGATAGCTCTGTGTAATTGATAACGTGTGTAATTGAAAACATGGCTCTTGGATGAGTTTCATCTCCAACACAGGAAGGAAGCACATTTGCCTGTGATAGCTATCATAATGTGCTACCTGTCCCAGACCTGCTGTTTTCAACTCTCTAGAGACAGCAGGAGATTAGAGATACTCTCAATGATCGGCTATGAAAAGCCAACTGACATTTACTCCTGAGGTGCTGACTTGCTGCACCCTCGACAACTACTGTGATTATTATTATTTGACCATGCTGGTCATTTATGAACATTTAAACATTTGGCCACGTTCTGTTATAATCTCCACCCGGCACAGCCAGAAGAGGACTGGCCACCCCTCATAGCCTGGTTCCTCTCTGCGTTTCTTCCTAGGTTTTGGCCTTTCTAGGGAGTTTTTCCTAGCCACCGTGCTTCTACACCTGCATTGCTTGCTGTTTGGGGTTTTAGGCTGGGTTTCTGTACAGCACTTTGAGATATCAGCTGATCTAACAAGGGCTATATAAATACATTTGATGATTCAATTTGATGATGATGATCGTTATTAATCTCAGGCAGCGAAAAGCTAGAAGCCATCTCGTCTCAACCGTGTCACCCAGGCAGGTGAAAATATATCCTTTAAGATTCCAGGCACATTATTTTATTTAACCTTAATTTAACTAGGCAAGTCAGTTAAAGAACAAATTCTTATTTACAATGACGGCCTACAAGGCCTATTGACAAACCTTTGAGGAGCAGAGGGTTCCCTGAGACATAAAGTTCACCTTATATAATGCCTGGCCTGGTTGCTATCAGTCCTCTTATCATCTTTCTACGAGAAAAAATTTGATAGCTTTTAAAGCAACATCACTCTCTCTTCTCAATTTGCGAAAACCTTTGTGGGTAAAAGGTAACTGGAAACATGTTTTATAACGCTCAAGTTTAAAACACCTTAGCATTCATTAAAGGCACTACAAAGGCGTTTCATATACAGTCAGCGTACGTCATCCTTCAAGGAATTGTGGGTTTGAAGCTGCCTACAGATGACGCATCAACCGACCCTCTGACATGGAAGGAAGTATGGACTCAAGGCGTTGTGGACATCAATAAAACATGAGGTGGAGGAACCTAACGTCTTTAAAAACCCTGTTATTTATAAATGGAGTCCGCTTCAGCATACTCTGAGATGTAATCTGGGGCATACAAAAGCCCATGATCTATGCCTTTAGACTTATCCGATCTAAGAGGGCTTAAGTCGGCGAAGGAGGAGAATGGGGGAGACGTTCGTAGTGTAGTTAATTAATTGCCCAGTTGTGTGGGAGCTACAACCATTTCCTATACCCTCAGCCAAACCAGTGCCACTTCACTGAGCTATTCAAGGGTGAGGTGATATTGAACATTTTTTGGAAGAAATCCATTTATTATACGATTGCCAGGCCCAAGGTGGCTTAAAGGCCAGAAGATGTATATGTATTAGAAATACTAAACCCCTTTGTAAAGTCAGAGGGGGGTCTGGTCTGGCAACTCTTGAAAGGAGATGAAAGTAAGTAGGGAGCAGGACACTGTTTAAAGTCTCACTCTCATCTTCTGAGAAACCTGTTTCAAAAGTGTACAGATTAAGTGTGCATTCCTGTGTTATCGCACATTCATAAAAGATAAGGCTAGAAACATTCACAACAATTGACCTTAAGCCAAGGCCTACACAAGAGGCCAAGACTATTCCATCCCATAAGTATTCCTATCTGACATTGTGAGTCCCTACTTCTAGATTATTCCATCCCATAAGTATTCCTAGCTGACATTGTGAGTCCCTACTTCTAGATTATTCCATCCCATAAGTATTCCTAGCTGACATTGTGAGTCCCTACTTCTAGACTATTCCATCCCATAAGTATTCCTAGCTGACATTGTGAGTCCCTACTTCTAGAATATTCCATCCCATAAGTATTCCTAGCTGACACTGTGCTTCCTTGCTTCTTTAAAACATTTATTCTGTTTCCCTTCATGTGTTTCAAGACTATTCCCATGGCAATCAAGAACGAGAGACACATTCACTGAAAGCATGCTTTTGTCAACTGATGTCTGTTGGGACTATACTGGGTGAGAAAACCAGAGCTTTCTCCTCTTTCAGCATAATGTACCCTGTACACTTCACACCAGTCAGATATTTATGAACAATATCTTTGGCTGGGCTTTAACAGCTTATCTGAATGCTATTTTGAACAGTTTAACGTATTTGAAGGCTGTCTACGTAGGCTTACACTTGATCATACCAACAGTAATGGTAAGAGCAACAAATTCATCACACCCATATTACAGCTCTATTAATATGGAATTCAATAATATCTTAGATCCTGCAGCATAAGATGAGTCATTCCCTCCCATAGTGAAGCCTCTCTCAGCAGAGGCAGAGCCACAGGGAAGTTAACCAGTAGGAAGTAGTACAAGTCATTAAGTGAACTTTCTTTGAGGTACTGTTCAGTTTGAACATCTTGGCTCCTAACACCTGACCCCTGCCCACTGATCCCTGACAAACCTGTTCTGTCACTGCATCCCAACTAACCCTGCACCAACGGACACGCCGACTGACACGCCGACTGACACGCCGACTGACACGCCGACTGACACGCCGACTGACACGCCGACTGACACGCCGACTGACACGCCGACTGACACGCCGACTGACACTCCGACTGACACGCCGACTGACACGCCGACTGACACGCCTACTGACACGCCTACTGACACGCCGACTGACACGCCGACTGACACGCCTACTGACACGCCTACTGACACGCCGACTGACACTCCGACTGACACGCCGACTGACACGCCGACTGACACTCCGACTGACACGCCTACTGACACGCCGACTGACACTCCGACTGACACGCCGACTGACACGCCGACTGACACGCCGACTGACACGCCGACTGACACGCCGACTGACACGCCGACTGACACGCCGACTGACACTCCGACTGACACTCCGACTGACACTCAGGAAGGGGCCAAAAGCTCAAGAGAGAAGATGTCACGGCAGGACAGACAACGTTGTGTTATTCAGCCTCTTTTTAATCAATAAACGTCACATTGATATTCCAGGCACATTGCGCAGCGTGATAATGATGGATACAAACTGACAACGGAGGTCTGTGGTGTCATTTGTAATTGGTCGGTGCGTGGAGATGTTTTCCGTTTACCGTTGGGTCCCACGAGATGGCTAATCAGATAGTGGAGACCAGCAGTAATTATGTCTGCCCATCTACGGTATGTAGAGAAACATGGCACTGAAGAATCAGCTCGCTCACTCTCTCTCATCTCATCTTACCAGAGAGGAGTGGAGATGCTGCTGTAATCAACTAACCTCATTCATATGTGACTCCCTTTATTCTGGGGCGCTTCGCCTTGACACCTGCCTTGACTGTGCTGCATATTAAATTCAATTACCATTCAACAGTGGGCTACTGCAAAATCAAAGGTTGAGGAATATATGAATATATCAGTAAGTAAACACAAGCCTTAATGCTATTAGGGTATTAGGGTAATATCAATACCTGTAAGCTCAGCAATTATTGTTATACACGATAACAATGTCATGTTATTTTAAATAGGGAGAAGGGATATTACCCTTTGGTCACAGAGGAAAACCAAGGACCATGTCTTTTGAAAGTAAAGTTATGTTATTAAAAACAGGGTAATCATAGCACACATTTTAAAGCAGCATTATGTAATATTTTTGCGTTGCCATTTCAGAAAAAGTCCTTCTTAATATATCTGCAGTAATAGTGTAATAATAATGTTTCACAATATTGCATTCTGATGGTACAGCCTTCCAATTTGTCAACCAAAGACTGTCTGAATGGACAACTAAAATAGTGATATATCGCTGCTACTATTAAAGGGAAGGTGTACAGCACAGATACAGTTGTGAAGCTGCCTGCATGACAACCCTACACTGAGTATGCCAAACATTATGAACATTTTGAGTTGCCTTCCACAAAGATGGAAGCACAGAATTGTCTAGAATGTCATTGTAGTTTCCCTTCGCTGGAACGAAGGGGCCTAGCCAGAACCATGAAAAAAAGCCCCAGACCATTATTCCTCCTCCACCAAACTTTACAGTCGGCAATATGCATTGGGGCAGGTAGTGTTCTCCTGGCATCCGCCAAACCCAGATTCTTTTGTAGTACTGCCAGATGGTGAAGCGTGATTCATCATTCCAGGGAACGCGTTTCCACTGCTCCAGAGTCAAATGGCCGCGAGCTTTACACAACTCCAGCCAACCCTTGGCATTACGCATGGTGATCTTAGGCTTGTGTGTGGCTGCTCGGCCATGGAAACCCATTTCATGACAATGCTGATGAACAGTTCTTGTGCTGACGTTGCTTCCAGGGGCAGTTTGGAACTCGGTAGTGAGTGTTACACCCGAGGACAGATGTTTTTTTACGCGTTACATGCTTCAGCACTCGGCAGTCCTGTTCTGTGAGCTTTGGTGGCCTACCACTTCGCGGCTGAGCCATTGTTGCTCCTAGACGTTTCCACTTCACAATAACAGCACCTACAGTTGACCGGGGCAGCTCTAGCAGGGCAGAAACTTTGCATGGCTGTGTGCTCAATTTTATACACCTGTCAGCAATGGTTGTGGCTGAAACAGCGAATCCACTAATTTGAAGGGGTGTCCACATACTTTCGTATATATAGTAGCTCTCACCTGGATTCATCTGGTCATTCTATGTCATGGAAAGAGCAGGTGTCCTTAATGTTTTGTATACTCGTTGTATAGTGCTGCTTTTCACATACAGTAATCTGATGGATAATTCTAAAAAGGTACCGTAGGCACATCACAGTATTGCTTGGTGCAGTATGCACAGCAGCAGATGCCCAATTTTTGAAAAATATTCAACAAGAACAACCCATTAATGTTAGATTCATAGTGCACAGGCTGCCTTTCACATTTTCTGCTTGTTGTAGCAGAAAATACATTGGTATTAAAGCACCATTGGCACATTTACTCTCCATATGAAGGCACTTCAATGCCGCTCAGAGACCCATTTCATCAATTTCGTTCACAGTTTTACTGTGTAGGTTTCATTTTCCTGACACTTTGAGTAGCCATTGCAGTAAATGTGATGCCTGGACTGAAATCAGTAAAGGTAGCAGATGTATTTGGTTCGCTTTGCTAAATATTCTGATTTGAATTATTCTGCTGTTTAGGGGGGGCAGTGTTGATGTGGGGTTAGGATTACTCCTACTGGGTAAATTGTGCATCACAGACTCTCATCTGCATAATCTGACCGGTTTACTGGGAGAAGCTACTCTTCATGCGGATCACAGATGACCAAAAGTAATTCATGCAAAAAATAGAGGGGGGGGCAAGGCAGAGAGAGAATTAGGGCTCCTTCTCACTGGGGTGGGTTTCTCTCACTCTAAATCAGTGATAAGTGGAGGAACATCAGAATGCATAGGAGGATGTTTCAGTCAGGGGGCCTCATATATTGAAATGATATATTCAACGAGTTTAAGAGTGTACAGTATGGGCCATCAGATTGCATTTAAAATGCAGGAGCAAAATATGCATTCCATAAAGCAGGTCTCCATCCAAACATTTTATGTGAGTAAAGTAAGTCGGAGAGGCCTGATGGAAACAGGATATTCTTCAGTAAACTGTCCACAAAACAAAATACATTAGACAGGGTGGGGTCTTTTAGTGTCAGTAAATGAATAATGCGAAAAATGGCAGTGGAAACGCTTTTTTGACATGTCTGGTCCTCCCACTAGTCCGGGAAAGCATGCAGTTTATTAGGTTACAGATGAAACAAGTTAGGAACTTCACAAGGTGGTGAAAGTGCAAGGTGATGAGTTTGACGCTCCTTTCCAATAAAAAAAATGGAGGCACTTATTCTGGTGACATGACCGATGATGCTTGGCTGTCGTTTGACACATTTATTTTGTTGCTTTTCGTCTATAATGACCTCGTCATGTATGCTATACATGCACTCTTGCCAACAGCATGGAAGAGGCCCTCGGCAGCGGTAGAGCCATGGCGTCCGGGATGTTTACAGACTGCTTCTTGACCCCCCCCTCCCAGATCTTCTTCTGTAGCCAGGAAACAGTCCCGTCCAACAGCACTAGAGGCCTGCCTTTAAATGCCTCAGAGGCATGAGGGGAGAGGTGGTTCTGTAGATTGGCGGGATGGTGGAGGCCCCGAGCCGTCCATGCATGCAGAGAGGGAAGGCAGGTGAGCTCAGGCGTTCAGAAGATCGGCCTGGAGGCCAGCCACGGCATTCCGGTTCTTTGAGGCCTGGAATTGTGGCAGGGCACCAAGACAACAGACCGCAGACATCTGGTTAGAGTGGGTGTCCCCATGATAATGGAGAATCTGGGACTTGGTCTGAAAACATGGTGGAATCTAAGATGGTGAGATCGATCTCCATTGTAAACGAAGTAAGCTCGCTTAAGTAACTAAGTAAGCTTTTGCTACAGCAAGGCTTGTCACGCTGTGTCTTGCATGCAACACAAAACAGAGGAGGAATGACTGTTTGATCAGGTTTAAGTAGGGTGGGAGTGCTGATTAAGGAGGGTGAGAACAGGTGTTAAGGCTGATTAGCAGTTAGTAGCAACTGGAGTTTGTTTTAGGTGTTCCGTTTAAGGGAAATAGTTAAGCGTTGCAAACATTAGTTGAGGCTGATTGGCAATGGTTAGCAGTTGGTGCTTGTTCAAGGCAACTAGTTAAATGTTACATTCAAATCTGGTCATTAACACCATTAATGGTGTTTTACTGTATTGCTGAGGGGATGAATATTACATTTGAGAGGTGATCTAAGCTTATCATTATCATTGGTCACATGCTTTGAGACCATATGAAGAGTCTATATGCTCTGTTTTTTTGAGGGAAGTTCTGTTTAGCCTTTCCAGTGTTCCAAATGGCACCCTATTCACTTTATAGTGCACCACTTCTGACCATAGCCCTATAGTCCCTGGTCAAATGTAATGCACTATATAGGCAAAAGGGTTTAATTTGGGAAACACATGGAATCCACAGGGTGTGAACAACAAACAGATTCTTTATATAATATATCCAACATTGTAAATCCTACTTATTTACTATGTAAATGTACTTTAGCCAGGCTCGTAATTATGTTAGCTTAGGGAGAGTTATCACAAATCTGCAGTATATCACGTGTGGAGATAGAGAGAGCGAATGATTAAGAACAATTGAGAATGATAGTGAAAGGAGAGAGGCAAGCACTCCACAAGAGTGAGAGAATCCCTTGACATGGGGTCCTGTCAGTCACTGGGGATCTTTAGCAAACTACCTCATGAGTATTTGTATGAGTGGGGACTGCGGAGGAGAAAATAGAGTGTATGGGCCTCCAGATAGGTAACCTCCATGTAAAATGTTTGCCATTTAACTGGTGTGGAAAAGTACAGTACTTACACTTAGCATACTCTTAGTTCATTAGCTGCAGGGACAAGGCAGGAAAGAGATGCCTGGCTTACTCACACATCATTATGATTGATGGGCCTTGCCTAGCGATTAGCCCTGATAGCGCTACAGACTCAGGCTGCCATTACAAGACTAAAGACATACCTGCTGCACTACATACTTACTGCACACGTTTTGTAGAACAACTGTACGGTCACTTCTGGTAACCTTTTAAAAGGACGTTCTACTCCAAAATGCATAACAATTTAATGATGTTGACATCATCTGAAATATAACTGATGCTCGCCACTGAACTGTTGGGAGATGACGAGGAGCAAGCGATGGCTGTGCGCTCGTGGCTCTCATTCAAGACACTGCTCCCTCTGTTTGCAAAAAATATATGTTGTAACTTGCCACTGATCTTTAAGGGATAGTGCAAGATGTTGGCAATGAACCCCTTTTTCTACTTTAACAGTGTCAGATGAACTAACTAATGGATGCCATTTTTATGTCTCTGCATGCAGTTTGAAGGACGTTGAGCCATTGCGAACTAGCGGTAGCACTGATAGGTTTGGATTTCTGAACTTTAAATGTTATTAATGATTAGCTGTAATAGAGACCTGAGGGGTGCCATAGCCGGGGGCTACACCAGACGTTAATGGTTACCTGTAGGAGGAAAGTATATAGTGGGTGCAATTAAGCATGGAATGTACTGAGTGTAGGGAAAGTGATCACGTAGCAGGCATTGATAAGGGGAGAGATGTGGATTAGTGGATTAGTGATGAAGGGGGTCAAGGTCAGGTCAGGTCACGTTAAGGGAGAAAGAAATGTTTATGGCCTGTATCACTTAGTTTTCTGCATAGCAATAACGATGCAATGTTTGGTCAAATGTGTAGGAGGAGACTCAGCATAGAGAAAGGGTTAAATATCAGTGCTTGTGTGAATAATGTCTTTGTCTAATGCAGCTGTATTGATCCTCTGGGAAGAATAAACCTGGTTTGAGCTTTCATAGTGTCCGTTGAGTTTATTAGAACCCAACAGCACAATGACTGAAAGTGTTTGGTAATAGCTAGCATGCGTTGACTGGAAGTCTATGGGAACAGCAAGCATGCTAGCTGTTCCAATAGACTTCCAATCATTGCACTAGCTTCCTTTAAACTGCATTCAGAGACATACAAATTGTATCCATTAGTTAATCTGACTCTAGGTAAGTAGAAAAAGGACTTTAAAAAAAATCTCTTTAAAAACACATCTCGGGGGAGCACCGCTGGTAAATTAATTTAGGGGAAACGCAACATGTTTGACTTAGTGTGGTCTAGGAAAAAGGCCTATGTCAATAGCTTTATTCTGCTGCCTTCCTGCTGTACTCTATCCTGAGTTAATGGCAATACTTACATTGTGAACATCATGTTCTGGTCATTTAAGGCAGTGATTTATGTTTGCTAAATTACATAATGTTTTGGGATTTTTTAATATTTTTCCTTGTCCAGGACTGAACTTTTCAAGTTGTGGGGGAACCCTACATTAGGGTTTTCTTGGGAAGGCAAATAATAAAATATAATATTTTATTTTTCTGTTGAAACACCATGGTGGTGCAAATTGTTTTCTCAACAATGAATTGAATGAACATTGACATCTGTATTGTTGTTCCCTCTGCAAACATCCAGTCTATCTGAAAATTCTCCATATGCAGAATGACATTTTCATAGTCATTTATACGCAACAGTCTGTGGAGTCATGATAAAGTAACTGCCTATGCCTTGAAGCAGAGCACTGTGTGCCACAGGGACTCTAGACTGAAAACGGTTGACTAGTTTCCTGTGAAGACAGAAGTCACAGTCCTTCAGTTTGAAAAAGGAAATGCCAGTGATTACACAACAATCTACTGCAAGGCATAATCCCCTTCTGTGCTGAAATCAGTCGTGAAGTGGGGTCGAAGAAGTGACCAGAGAACTAGAAAACTAAATGAAACCATTTTCAGTGAGCGGAATGTCTTGTCTTTTACATTAATTGACACCAAAGTGTATGTATTGATTTGAATAAAGGTATTTCAACCAAATGTGAATTTTCAAAACATCCTTGCTAATTAGTGTGGTTTATATGACTTATTCCGCAAAAACATTTCAAGTCAGCCATTCCTTCCTCATTTTTTTTATCAAAGTTTAACCTCTGACCTACAGGTAACTGCCAAAATAAAGTAAATACTTTAGCTAAAAATAATAATTAAATCAGGTGCTTCCACACACAGGTGTGGTTCCTGAGTTAATTAAGCAATTAACATCCCATCATGCTTTGTGTCATGTATAAAAATGTCTAGTTGCCCATTATTTTGGCTACCATGGCTAGAAAAAGAGAGCTCTGTGACTTTGAAGAGGGATCTCAATGGAACATAGGGGGTTTAAAGTGTGGGTGGGTGGGTCGGTCACCAGATCTCAACCCAATGGAACACTTACGGGAGATTCTGGAGCGTTTTCCACCACAATCAACAAAAAACCAAATTATGGATATTCTCATGGAAGAATGGTGTTGCATCCTTCCAATAGAGTTCAAGACACTTGTAGAATATACACTATATATATTTATAAAAAGTATGTGGATACCCCTTCAAATTTGTGGACTTGGCTATTTCAGCCACAACCGTTGACTAGAGTATAAAATCGAGCACACAGCCATGCACACAGCCATCCAACAAGTCAGTTCGTCAAATTTCTGCCCTTCTAGAGCTGCCCTAGTCAACTGTAGGTGCTGTTATTGTGAAATGGAAACGCCTAAGAACAACAATGGCTCAGCCGCGAAGTGGTAGGCCACACAAGCTCACAGAATGGGACTGCCGAGTGCTGAAGAGTGTAGCGAGTAAAAATAGTCTGTCCTCGGTTGCAACTCTCACTACCGAGTTCCAAACTGCCTTTGGATGCAATGTCAGCACAAGAACTGTTCATCGGGAGCTTCATGAAATGGATTTCTATGGCCGAGCAACCGCACACAAGCCTAAGATCACCATGCGCAATGCGAAGCGTTAGCTGGAGTGGTGTGAAGCTTGCCACCATTGGACTCTGGAGCTGTGGAAACGCGTTCTCTGGAGTGATGAATCACGCTTCACCATCTGGCAGACCGACAGATGTGTCTGGGTTTGACGGATGCCAGGAGAACGCTATCTGCCCCAATGCATAGTGCCAATTGTAATGTTTGGTGGAGGAGGAATAATGGTTTAGGGATGTTTTTCATGGTTCGGGCAAGGCTCCTTACTTCCAGTGAAGGAAAATCTTAACGCTACAGTGTGTGTGACATTGACATTCTGTGCTTCCAACTTTGTGGCAACAGTTTGAGAAAGGCCCTTTCCTGTCTCAGCATGACAAAGCCCCTGTGCACAAAGTGAGGGTCCATACAGAAATGGTTTGTCAAATTCGGTGTGGAAGAATTTTACTGGCCTGCACAGAGCCCTGACCTCAAACCTTTGGTATAATTTGGAACGCCGACTGCGAGCCAGGACTAATCACCCAACATCAGTGCCGAGACCTCACTAATGCTTGTGTCTGAATGGAAGCAATTCCCTGCATCAATGTTGTAATATCTAGTAGAAAGCCTTCCCATAAGACTGGAGGCAGCAAAGGGGGGATCAACTCCATATTAATGCCCATGATTTTGGAATGAGATTTTCCACATACTTTTGGTCAAGTAGTGCATGCCAAGGCACACTGATACTTTACTGGCGGCTCGTGGTGGCCCAACACCCTGTTAAGACACTTTATGTTGGTGTTTCCTTTATTTTGGCAGTTACAGTTGAAGTCAGAAGTTCACATACATTTAGGTTAGTTGTTAAAACTCGTTTTTCACCCACTCCACAAATGTCTTGTTAAACTATAGTTTTGGCAAGTCGTTTAGGACATCTTCTTTGTGCATGACACAAGTAATTTTTCCAACAATTGTTTAGACAGATTATTTCACTTATTCACTGTATCACATTTCCAGTGGGACAGAAGTTTACATACACTAAGTTCACTGCCTTTAAACAGCTTGGAAAATTCCAGAAAATTATGTCATGGCTTTAGAAGCTTCTGATAGGCTAATTTACATCATTTGAGTCAATTGGAGGTGTACCTGTGGATGTATTTCAAGGCCTACCTTCAAACTCAGTGCCTCTTTGCTTGACATCATGGGAAAATCAAAAGAAATCAGCCAAGACTTCCGACAAAAACATTGTAGACCTTCAGAAGTCTGGTTTATCCTTGGGAGGAATTTCCAAACGCCTGAAGGTACCACATTGTCACGAACGTCATAAGAACAGGAAATATACTCAGACCAACATGCAGCGTGATCTGGGTTCCACATCTTTTATTGGAAATAAGTGAACACCATCTCAGCGAAACTTGATGACAATGGCATGCTAACATGCAACTACACATAAACAATATCCCACAAACACATGTGTAAAAAATGCTACTTAAATATGATCCCCAATTAGAGACGATTATCAGCTGCCTCTAATTGGGAGTCATACCAATTTTTATTTTTATTTTTTTTTATTTCACCTTTATTTAACCAGGTAGGCTAGTTGAGAACAAGTTCTCATTTGCAACTGCGACCTGGCCAAGATAAAGCATAGCAGTATGAACAGACAACACAGAGTTACACATGGAGTAAACAATTAGCAAGTCAATAACACAGTAGAAAAAAATGGGCAGTGTATATACAATGTGTGCAAAAGGCATGAGGAGGTAGGCGAATAATACAATTTTGCAGATTAACACTGGAGTGATAAATGATCAGATGGGCATGTACAGGTAGAGATATTGGTGTGCAAAAGAGCAGAAAAGTAAATAAATAAAAACAGTATAAAAACAGTATGGGAATGAGGTAGGTGAAAAAGGGTGAGCTATTTACCTATAGACTATGTACAGCTGCAGCGATCGGTTAGCTGCTCGGATAGCTGATGTTTGAAGTTGGTGAGGGAGATAAAAGTCTCCAACTTCAGCGATTTTTGCAATTCGTTCCAGTCACAGGCAGCAGAGTACTGGAACGAAAGGCGGCCAAATGAGGTGTTGGCTTTAGGGATGATCAGTGAGATACACCTGCTGGAGCGCGTGCTACGGATGGGTGTTGCCATCGTGACCAGTGAACTGAGATAAGGCGGAGCTTTACCTAGCATGGACTTGTAGATGACCTGGAGCCAGTGGGTCTGGCGACGAATATGTAGTGAGGGCCAGCCGACTAGAGCATACAAGTCGCAGTGGTGGGTGGTATAAGGTGCTTTAGTGACAAAACGGATGGCACTGTGATAGACTGCATCCAGTTTGCTGAGTAGAGTGTTGGAAGCCATTTTGTAGATGACATCGCCGAAGTCGAGGATCGGTAGGATAGTCAGTTTTACTAGGGTAAGCTTGGCAGCGTGAGTGAAGGAGGCTTTGTTGCGGAATAGAAAGCCGACTCTGGATTTGATTTTTGATTGGAGATGTTTGATGTGAGTCTGGAAGGAGAGTTTGCAGTCTAGCCAGACACCTAGGTACTTATAGATGTCCACATATTCAAGGTTGGAACCATCCAGGGTGGTGATGCTAGTCGGGCATGCGGGTGCAGGCAGCGATCGGTTGAAAAGCATGCATTTGGTTTTACTCGCGTTTAAGAGCAGTTGGAGGCCACGGAAGGAGTGCTGTATGGCATTGAAGCTCGTTTGGAGGTTTGATAGCACAGTGTCCAATGACGGGCCGAAAGTATATAGAATGGTGTCGTCTGCGTAGAGGTGGATCAGAGAATCGCCCGCAGCAAGAGCAACATCATTGATATATACAGAGAAAAGAGTCGGCCCGAGAATTGAACCCTGTGGCACCCCCATAGAGACTGCCAGAGGACCGGACAGCATGCCCTCTGATTTGACACACTGAACTCTGTCTGCAAAGTAATTGGTGAACCAGGCAAGGCAGTCATCCGAAAAACCGAGGCTGTTGAGTCTGCCGATAAGAATTTGGTGATTGACAGAGTCGAAAGCCTTGGCGAGGTCGATGAAGACGGCTGCACAGTACTGTCTTTTATCGATGGCGGTTATGATATCATTTAGTACCTTGAGTGGGGCTGAGGTGCACCCGTGACCGGCTCGGAAACCAGATTGCACAGCGGAGAAGGTACGGTGGGATTCGAGATGGTCAGTGACCTGTTTGTTGACTTGGCTTTCAAGACCTTAGATAGGTAGGGCAGGATGGATATAGGTCTATAGCAGTTTGGGTCCAGGGTGTCTCCCCCTTTGAAGAGGGGGATGACTGCGGCAGCTTTCCAATCCTTGGGGATCTCAGACGATATGAAAGAGAGGTTGAACAGGCTGGTAATAGGGGTTGCGACAATGGCGGCAGATAGTTTCAGAAATAACGGGTCCAGATTGTCAAGCCCAGCTGATTTGTACGGGTCCAGGTTTTGCAGCTCTTTCAGAACATCTGCTATCTGGATTTGGGTAAAGGAGAACCTGGAGAGGCTTGGGTGAGGAACTACGGGGGGGGCGGAGCTGTTGGCTGAGGTTGGAGTAGCCAGGCGGAAGGCATGGCCAGCCGTTGAGAAGTGCTTATTGAAGTTTTCGATAATCATGGATTTATCGGTGGAGACCGTGTTTCCTAGCCTCAGTGCAGTGGGCAGCTGGGAGGAGGTGCTCTTGTTCTCCATGGACTTCACAGTGTCCCAGAACTTTTGGAGTTGGAGCTACAGGATGCAAACTTCTGCCTGAAGAAGCTGGCCTTAGCTTTCCTGACTGACTGCGTGTATTGGTTCCTGACTTCCCTGAACAGTTGCATATCACGGGGCTATTTGATGCTATTGCAGTCCGCCACAGGATGTTTTTGTGCTGGTCGAGGGCAGTCAGGTCTGGAGTGAACCAAGGGCTGTATCTGTTCTTGGTTCTGCATTTTTTGAACGGAGCATGCTTATCCAAAATGGTGAGGAAGTTACTTTTAAAGAATGACCAGGCATCCTCAACTGACGGGATGAGGTCAATGTCCTTCCAGGATACACGGGCCAGGTCGATTAGAAAGGCCTGCTCACAGAAGTGTTTTAGGGAGCGTTTGACAGTGATGAGGGGTGGTCGTTTGACTGCGGCTCCGTGGCGGATACAGGCGATGAGGCAGTGATCGCTGAGATCCTGGTTGAAGACAGCGGAGGTATATTTGGAGGGCCAGTTGGTCAGGATGACGTCTATGAGGGTGCCCTTGTTTACAGAGTTAGGGTTGTACCTGGTGGGTTCCTTGATGATTTGCGTGAGATTGAGGGCATCTAGCTTAGATTGTAGGACTGCCGGGGTGTTAAGCATATCCCAGTTTAGGTCACCTAACAGAACAAACTCTGAAGCTAGATGGGGGCGATCAATTCACAAATGGTGTCCAGGGCACAGCTGGGAGCTGACGGGGGTCGGTAGCAGGCGGCAACAGTGAGAGACTTGTTTCTGGAGAGAGTAATTTTCAAAATTAGTAGTTCAAACTGTTTGGGTATGGACCTGGAAAGTATGACATTACTTTGCAGGCTATCTCTGCAGTAGACTGCGACTCCGCCCCCTTTGGCAGTTCTATCTTGACGGAAGATGTTATAGTTGGGTATGGAAATCTCTGAATTTTTGGTGGCCTTCCTGAGCCAGGATTCAGACACGGCAAGGACATCAGGGTTAGCAGAGTGTGCTAAAGCAGTGAGTAAAACAAACTTAGGGAGGAGGCTTCTGATGTTGACATGCATAAAACCAAGACTTTTTCGATCACAGAAGTCAACAAATGAGGGTACCTGGGGACATGCAGGGCCTGGGTTTACCTCCACATCACCCGCGGAACAGAGAAGGAGTAGTATGAGGGTGCGGCTAAAGGCTATCAAAACTGGTCGCCTAGAGCGTTGGGGGCAGAGGATAAGAGGAGCAGGTTTCTGGGCATGGTAGAATATATTCAGGGCATAATGCGCAGACAGGGGTATGGTGGGATGCGGGTACAGCGGAGGTAAGCCCAGGCACTGGATGATGATGAGAGAGGTTGTATCTCTGGACATGCTGGTTGTAATGGGTGAGGTCACCGCATGTGTGGGGGTGGGACAAAGGAGGTAACAGGGGTATGCAGAGTGGATCTAGGGGCTCCATTGTGAACTAAAACAATGATAACTAACCTGAACAACAGTATACAAGGCATATTGACATTTGGGAGAGACATACAGCGAGGCATACAGTAATCACAGGTGTTGAATTGGGAAAGCTAGCTAAAAACAGTAGGCTAATCAGCTAGCACAACAAACAGCAGGTAAAATGGCGTTGACTAGGCAACTGGGCCGACAGATAAAACAAACAAGCAGAATGGAGTACCGTGATTAATGGACAGTCCAGCGTGCGTCAGCTATGTAGCCAAGAGATCAGTGTCCAGGGGGCAGCGGTGGATGGGCAGGGAAGCTGGGCTGGCGAGTGTTATCCAGGTTTTTTATTTTTATTTTTAAACTAACAATGACTAAATAGCTTGTAGCTAGTTAGTGTCTGGAGGTTCTTGAGTGTGTCATAAAAATAAAATAAAAATTAAAAGTGATAGCGATTCCGTATCACAGTGGGTGAGGCAGGTTTCCGGAAGGTATAAACAAAATAAAAATCAAAGAGAGATAGAAAGTAAATGGGTTCAGAGTGTTTGGGATGCAGTGAGTCAGATGGTTAGCAGGCCTGTGCTAACAAGCTAACAGTTCGTAGGCCCGGGCTAGACAAGCTAGCCGTTAGCAGGCCGAATTAGCAAGCAGGGAGATAGCGAGGGCTAGAGAGCTAACCTTTGGGGGACGTCGCGATGGGGTGAGTCTGTTTATTCCTCTTCTTGCGGTGATATCGACAGACCGGTCGTGGGCCCGGGTAATTGTAGCCCAGGAGTATACTACAGGAGCTCTAGTACGCTGGGTGAGCTGGAGACACAGCGTTTCAGAAAGCTCGCGGGCCTTGGCCAGCAGATGGATCTTTGGCGATGTCGCAACGAAAAAGCCTGTTGAAACCACCTCGGACGATTATGTCGGCGGACCAGTCGTGATGGATCACCAACATAGAAAAACAAAACTAGAACCCCACATAGAAATAATAAATTAGACTAACCCCCAGTCATGCCCTGACCTACTCTACCATAGAAAATAAGGGCTCTCTATTGTCAGAATGTGACACACGTTCATCTGTACAAACAATAGTACACAAGTATAAACACCATGGGACCACACAGCCATCATACCGCTCAGGAAGGAGGCGCGTTCTGTCTCCTAGAGATGAACGTACTTTGGTGCGAAAAGTGCAAATAATCCCAGAACAACAGCAATGGACCTTGTGAAGATGCTGGAGGGAACCGGTACAAAAGTATCTATATCCACAGTAAACCGAGTCCTATATCGACATAACCTGAAAGGCCGCTCAGCAAGGAAGAAGCCTCTGCTCCAAAACCGCCATAAAAAAGCCAGACTACGGTTTGCAACTGCACATGGGGACAAAGATCGTACTTTTTGGAGAAATGTCCTCTGGTCTGATGAAACAAAAATAGAAATGTTTGGCCATAATGACCATCATTATGTTTGGAGGGAAATGGGGAGGCTTGCAAGCCGAAGAACACCATTCCACGAGCACGAGGGTGGCAGCATCATGTTGTGGGGGTGCTTTGCTGCAGGAGGGACTGGTGCACTTCACAAAATAGATGGAATTATGAGGGAGGAAAATTGTGTGGATATATTGAACATCTGGAACAACATTTGAACATCTGGAACAACATTTGCGACCAAGTTAAAGCTTGGTCGCAAATGGGTCTTCCAAATGGACAATGACCCCAAGCATACTTCCAAAGTTGTGGCAAAATGACTTAAGGACAACAAAGTCAAGCTATTGGAGTGGCCATCACAAAGCCCTGACCTCAATACTATAGAACATTTGTGGGCAGAACTGAAAAAGCATGTGCCAAGAAAGAAGGTCTTCAACCTGACTCAGTTACACCAGCTCTGTCAGGAGGAATGGGCCAACATTCACCCAACTTATTGTGGGAAGGTTGTGGAAGGCTACCCGAAATGTTTGACCCTAGTTAAACAATTTAAAGGCAATGCTACCAAATCCTAATTGAGTGTATGTAAACTTCTGACTCACTGGGAATGTGGTGAAAGCTGAAATAAAAGCTGAAATAAATAATTCTCCCTACTATTATTCTGACATGTCACATTCTTAAAATATAGTGGTGATCCTAACTGACCTAATACAGGGACTGTTTACTTGGACTAAATGTCAGGAATTGTGAAATACTGAGTTTAAATGTATTTGGCTAAGGTGTATGTAATCTTCTGACTTCAACTGTACCTGTATATTGTCAAGTCCTAAATAAACTAAATTCACATAATGACTTTTACACAGCTCTTACTGCTGAACCTGAAAAGACTATGTGCTTGTGCTGTAAACGTCCAAGAAATACATTATCAACCCGCACAGACGAATAGTAACTTTTGCAATACAGTAACGTTCTTCCAAAGTCTTTCACAGTCTGGCAGATTGCTTGCCCATCACATTCTGTTGCCTATAAATACTGTAATGTATAATAATCTAATATTGAGTAATGTTTTACATCTGCCATATATTAAGTCTCGTTTAGCTGAGGTCAGTGACAGAGAAGAGTTCAACTGAGCTTGAAAGACTTAAAATGTCAAAGACATTGACAGCATGTTGAGAGGGGAAATAATTTGTGAATCATGAGAGAATAAGGGATGATGCTAGAACCCCCCCTCTCTCTCTCTCTCTCTGTCTCTCTCTCTCTCTCTCTCTTCATAAAGAGGTTTTCGAGAATGAGAAGTGGCATAATTATGCTATAATGGACCCTTGGGGATTCCAGGGGTGACGTATAAGTGCCCTTATGGAAGAAAAAGGGATAACACTGAGGAACACTTTGAATGAATTAACAATCAGTCATTATGCATACATTTCTTGAGGTGCACAGAAGCACACTACCCAGCTAACACACCATATTCTGAGAACCATACAGCATGTTTCTTAAAGCTTGGTGATAGTTTTGTTGTCTTGTGGTTATTTTGCATACATCCTTCCCATAACTGTCTGGTAATGGTGCAGGATAGTTGCTTGACTTTGGAACATTCTCAGAACATTTAAGGAACTTGACAAAAAATGTATAAAAATCGTGTAATTTAATTACTTTAACAGAACATTGACTAAAAGTCTTCCCAGCCTGGTGAAGGTCTACAATTTTTTTCTGGTGTCCTTTGACAGCTCTTTGGTCTTGGTCATAGTGGATTTGGAGTGTGACTGTTTGAGGTTGTGGACAGGTGTATTTTATACTGATAACAAGTTCAAACAGGTGCCATGAATACAGGTAATGAGTGGAGGACAGGGGAGCCTCTTGAAGAAGAAGTTACAGGTCTGTGAGAGCCAGAAATCTTTCTTTTTTTGTAGGTGACCAAATACTTATTTCCCACCATAATTTGCAAATAAATTCGTAAAAAATCCTACAATGTGATTTTCTGGATTTTTTTCTCATTTTGTCTGTCATAGTTGAAGTGTACCTATGATGAAAATTACAGGCCTCTCTCATCTTTCTAAGTGGGAGAACTTGCACAATTGGTGGCTGACTAAATACTTTTTTGCCCCACTGTATGTGGAGATCATCCGTTTGCCTACTCTGCGTCTCACAAAGACAAGGCGGTTGGAACCAAAAATCTAACATTTGGACTCATTAGACCAAAGGACAGATATTAACGGGTATAACGCCGTCATCCCTACAATGACCGTATGTACATTTCCCAACCAGGAGCCATGGATAATAGGCAAAATCTGCACCGAGCTAAAGGCTACAGCTGCTGCTTTCAAGGAGTGGGACACTAATACGGATGCATGTAAGAAGGACTATCCCCTCAGACGAACCATCAAACAGGCAAATACAGGACTAAGATTGAGTACTACTACACCAGGTCTGATGCTTGGCGGATGTGGCATGGCACATCTCAACATCAACTGTTCAGAGGAGACTGCGTGAATCAGGCCTTCATGGTCAAATTGCTGCAAAGAAACCACTACTAAAGAGGCCAAGAAACACAAGCAGTGGACATTATACCCATTAATATCTGTCCTTTGGTCTGATGAGTCAAAATGTTTGATTTTTGGTTCCAACCGCTGTGTCTTTGTGAGACCCAGAGTAGGTGAATGGATGATCTCTGCATGTGTAGTTCCCACCACGAAGCATGGAGGAGGAGGTGTGATGGTGTGGGGGTACTTTGCTGGTGACACTGTCAGTGATTAATTTAGAAGGCACACAAACCAGCATGGCTACCACAGCATTCTGCAGCGATACATCATCCTGTCTGGTTTGTGCTCTGTGGTACTATAATATGTTTTTCAACAGGACAATGACCCAACACACCTCCAGGCTATGTAATAGCTATTGACCAAGAAGGATTGTGATGAAGGGCTGCATCAGATGACCTGGCCTCCACAATCATCCGACCTCAGCCCAATTGAGATGGTTTATGATGAGTTGGAACACAGAATGAAGGAAAAGCAGCCAGCAAGTGCTCAGCATATGTGGGAACTCATTCAAGATGGTTGGAAAAGCATTCCAGATTAAGCTGGTTGAAAGACTGCCAAGCTGTCATAAAGGCAAATGGTGGCTACTTCTTTATATGCTTTGGTAGGTTACTAATTAAACTTTCCACTGGCACACTGACTCACCCAATGATGAAGATTAAGCTATAGGCTATTCACCGGTGATGGCCAATGCACTCATTGTGGCAATAGCTGGTCTCAAGATAAACTACTTATTAAAACAGTGCTGCTGTTCACTCAAAATTGGGTGTTGTTGAGAAAATAAATATCTATCAATTCTCCACACAAATTTGTCTTTCCAAACTGTATGTTTTTTCCACAATTGTATTTTGACATTTGCAAAAGGCAAACAGACAGCTGCAACAACCATATAATATAATCCATAAATGGCTGTTCCCGTTCAAGTCAGACTGGCAGTGATTGTTAGTGTACGACTTTAACAGTCAAATTGTAAGAGGTTCCAAAACTCTTCCATGGATTATATGTCTATGGCCACAATGCAGCAAGCTGTATGTTTGGCGCACATGCTGCCCAAATTGCGGCTTTCCTGACTGTAGGCTTAACGGTAACTGCCAAAATAAAGGAAACACTTGTGACAGCTCGTGGTGACCCAACTCTCTATGAAGACACTTTATTTTGGCAGTTACCTGTATGTGCTTGTGATAAAACTTAATCTACAGTTATTTTTTTAATAAACTATTGATCCGCTGTGGCTAAATGATGCTCTCTGGTGTATTTTGAACATTGAGAGTATTCTCCTGTGGTTGGATATTTATTTTGAATTACAAATGTTCACACTTTTTTTTCTGTCTACAGGCATGGGCCCAGGGGCTTCAGCCATTGTAAGGCCCTATATTAATCAGTCCCTGAATACGACAATAATATAATATTCAATCTGACTCAATTTCCTTGTAAATGCTACAGACCCATGTAGGTTATATTTAATATTTTTATAATGTGATATATTCCCAGCATTAAATTATTGAGTTAACCTTCTCAGAGCTGCACAGTTAGAAGCCAAGCATATGCTATGTGTATTGTGAATAACATTTACCACTAGACCATACATCAAATAATAATTAAAGGAATATTACTCAGAAATATGAGAACTTGTCACGTTCTGACCATAGTTCTTTTATGTTTTCCTTGTTTTAGTGTTGGTCAGGACGTGAGCTGGGTGGGCATTCTATGTTGTGTGTCTAGTTTGTCCGTTTCTATGTATGGCCTGATATGGTTCTCAATCAGAGGCAGGTGTTAGTCATTGTCTCTGATTGGGAACCATGTTTAGGTAGCTTGTTTTGTGTTGGGGTTTGTGGGTGGTAGTTTCCTGTCTTTGTGTTCTCTGCACCAGATAGGACTGTTTTGGGTTTTTGCCACGTTTGTTATTTTGTATTTGTGTAGTGTTCACGTTATCGTCTTTCATTAAACATGTTGAACACGAACTACGCTGCATTTCGTTCCTCCTCTCCTTCGACGGAAGAAAACCGTTACAGAACTACTGTTCATATTCATTTAAAAGAAATCAGATGTATTACAGTTATGCAATAAGAATAGTATAGTATTTTATTAGGATGCCCAACTAGCCTCTGCCAAGGCAGTGGCTACTCTTCCTGGGGTCCAAACAGGAAACAAAACACAACAACTAAAACGCATAGTATACAATACAAAATACAGTACAATATACAGTACACAATGCAAATTACAATACATAATACAATACACAATACAATGCACAATACAAATCAAATTTAAAAAATCTAAACAAATTGTAATTGTCACATGCGCCGAATACAACCTGTGAAATGCTTACTTAAAATGCTGTTTTAAGAAAATAGAGTTTTGGAAATAGCAGCAGTGTAAAAACTCTTTCCACAGTCCCCGTCGTGCTGTAAGGTCTTTTATCTGGTTTTTGGAGTGGCATGGAGTTCCATCCAGTATTCCATTTATGTAATACTGTGCATTTCCCAGCCTCTGTTCTGGATCTGGGGACTGTGAAGAGACCTCTGGCTGCATACCTTGTGTTGTACCGATGAATATCTTAACTGTGTGCCAACTGCTTGAACAGACAGTTCTGTACCTTCATCACATCAACCCAGCCAGGAGAGATTGGCAGGCATACCAGTGACATTCGTCCTCAGTGTACATCTAAGTGCAATATGTGCTGCTCTGTTCTGAACCAACTACAATTTACCCATCTCCAATTATCAAATGGTACATACTGTACCAGAAGTCTTTAATGTCAAAGGATACAAAATATCCAACTACCTTTCACAGTCTTGCATCAGAATTAGACGTTCATCCATGTTTCTCAAATATAAAATTTAGAAGTTGTTGCAAATGTAAATTGTTGAAGTGTTTAAGGTTAAGTTTAGGCATTAACTCCGAATGGTTAAGGTTTGGGATGGGCTTAAAGTACAAATCTCAAAAACACCTTTCTATTGCTGAATTTAAAATGGCAGACTTTGGAATCAGATGCTTATGCTCGTCCACAATGCCCTAGCAAATCCCAAACCTACTTGAACGTAACAGTGCTCACTGTTGCCCCTAGTGGCCGGTTTCTACATCATCTCCTGACATCCTCAGACATGGGTGGATGTCCAATACCGAATTGATATCACAGGTAACCTGGCTGAAATATCTTTAGTATAAAAGTATCAAAAATACACTGTAGAGTAAAGAAACCTATACCAGGAGATATTTTGGTTGTCCTGCAGATTATTTGGAAACGTTAATCTTTCTGCTTTGTATGCCTACGCCTACGTATTGTATTGAAACCACATATTTTTGGCATTATTCACACACTCAGAATTCGCTGCTTCATCTTCAGTTGCCTACCTCTCGTCTCCTAGTTGGGCGTGCAAGTTCAAGTGTGCCTAGTATGTGTGGTCTCGTTAAAATAGAGTAGTCTGCCTACATGGGCTGTGAATCACATGGCAGTTAACGTAAATATGAAATGAACTTAAACATGATTAGACTGTAGTTTACTACAGTGTCTGTAAATAAATATTGATAATGGAAAGAAGTGGAGGGTATTCAACCAAAGTTAGTCGAGGTGCAATCAGAAAATGTGATTATCATTGAAAAGGAAAAGGCACTTTTCATTTTCCTAATATACTGAAGTAATGATATTAATGTGATGTTTCTCCTACCCATTAGTAACTATTAACCTTCCTGTCTGTTTAACTCCATCCAGTACCTGTCTGTTTAGCTCTGTCTAGTACCTGTCTGTTTAGCTCTGTCTAGTACCTGTCTGTTTAGCTCTGTCCAGTACCTGTTAGTTTAACTCTGTCCAGTACCTGTCTGTTTAGCTCTGTCTAGTACCTGTCTGTTTAGCTCTGTCCAGTACCTGTTAGTTTAACTCTGTCCAGTACCTGTCTGTTTAGCTCTGTCTAGTACCTGTCTGTTTAGCTCTGTCCAGTACCTGTTAGTTTAGCTCTGTCCAGTACCTGACAGTTTAGCTCTGTCCAGTACCTGTCTGTTTAGCTCTGTCCAGTACCTGTTAGTTTAACTCTGTCCAGTACCTGTCTGTTTAGCTCTGTCTAGTACCTGTCTGTTTAGCTCTGTCCAGTATCTGTTAGTTTAGCTCTGTCCAGTACCTGTCTGTTTAGCTCTGTCCAGTACCTGTCTGTTTAGCTCTGTCTAGTACCTGTCTGTTTAGCTCTGTCCAGTACCTGTTAGTTTAGCTCTGTCCAGTACCTGACAGTTTAGCTCTGTCCAGTACCTGTCTGTTTAGCTCTGTCCAGTACCTGTTAGTTTAGCTGCATCCAGTACCTGTTAGTTTAGCTGCATCCAGTACCTGTTAGTTTAGCTGCATCCAGTACCTATTAGTTTAGCTCTGTCCAGGTACCTATTAGTTTATCTGCATCCAGTACCTGTTAGTTTATCTCTGTCCAGTACCTGTTAGTTTAGCTGCATCCAGTACCTGTTAGTTTAGCTGCATCCAGTACCTGTTAGTTTAGCTGCATCCAGTACCTGTTAGTTTAGCTGCATCCAGTACCTGTTAGTTTAGCTCTGTCCAGCACCTGTCAATTTGCTGGACCTCAGCTAAACTGTCTACACACCTGATAAAGTTATGGAACTACACACCCATAACCCTAACCGTAGCCCTTTTTAGCTAACCCTTCACATAACCCTAACCTTGACCTTAACTCTAACCCATAACCCTAACCCCTAGCTAATGTTAGACACCTAGCCAACTAGCTAGATTTTGTAACATATCATACACTTAGCAATTCATAACATATTGTATGTTTAGGAAATTCATGACATATAACGAATTGTAATTTGTTACATATTGTACGAAATGGGTGATGGACATCCACAAATTAATACATACAATACAAAACGTAATACATCATACTAAATAGAAGGTCTCGGATTTAAGTATAGAATAATATGAAATGCTCTGAGACCAGATTCGATAAGGAGCTGGAAATACAAATCTGATAAGGAGCTGGAACTACACAGCTGATAAAGAGCTGGAACTACACACCTGATAAGGAGCTGGAACTACACACCTGAAACTACAAATCTGATAAGGAGCTGGAACTACACAGCTGATAAAGAGCTGGAACTACACACCTGATAAGGAGCTGGAACTAAACACCTGATAAGGAGCTGGAACTAAACACCTGATAAGGAGCTGGAACTACACACCTGATAAGGAGCTGGAACTAAACACCTGATAAGGAGCTGGAACTAAACACCTGATAAGGAGCTGGAACTACACACCTGAAACTACAAACCTGATAAGAAGATGGAACTACATGCCTGATAAGGAGCTGGAACTATACACCTGATAAGGAGCTGGAACTACACACCTGATAAGGATCTGGAACTAAACACCTGATAAGGAGCTGGAACTAAACACCTGATAAGGATCTGGAACTAAACACCTGATAAGGAGCTGGAACTAAACACCTGATAAGGAGCTGGAACTAAATACCTGATAAGGAGCTGGAACTAAACACCTGATAAGGAGCTGGAACTAAACACCTGATAAGGAGCTGGAACTAAACACCTGATAAGGAGCTGGAACTAAACACCTGATAAGGAGCTGGAACTAAACACCTGATAAGGAGCTGGAACTACACACCTGATAAGGATCTGGAACTAAACACCTGATAAGGAGCTGGAACTAAACACCTGATAAGGAGCTGGAACTAAACACCTGATAAGGAGCTGGAACTAAACACCTGATAAGGAGCTGGAACTAAACACCTGATAAGGATCTGGAACTAAACACCTGATAAGGAGCTGGAACTAAATACCTGATAAGGAGCTGGAACTAAATACCTGATAAGGAGCTGGAACTACACACCTGATAAGGATCTGGAACTAAACACCTGATAAGGAGCTGGAACTAAACACCTGATAAGGAGCTGAAACTAAACACCTGATAAGGAGCTGAAACTAAACACCTGATAAGGAGCTGGAACTAAATACCTGATAAGGAGCTGGAACTAAATACCTGATAAGGAGCTGGAACTAAATACCTGATAAGGAGCTGGAACTAAACACCTGATAAGGAGCTGAAACTAAACACCTGATAAGGAGCTGAAACTAAACACCTGATAAGGAGCTGGAACTAAATACCTGATAAGGAGCTGAAACTAAACACCTGATAAGGAGCTGGAACTAAACACCTGATAAGGAGCTGGAACTAAATACCTGATAAGGAGCTGGAACTAAACACCTGATAAGGATCTGGAACTAAACACCTGATAAGGAGCTGGAACTAAACACCTGATAAGGAGCTGGAACTAAATACCTGATAAGGAGCTGGAACTAAATACCTGATAAGGAGCTGTTCATCAAAACAGTCTGCAAAGAACAATATGCCCCTTATTCAAAGACTGAAATCTGAACAAAACTCTTAAATCAAAATGAATAAACTGTTTTTCTTCATTAAATGCTACAATGAATCACAAATATGTATACCCGTTGTATCTATAGCTACCTCATCCTTCAAGATGAAGTAATTAACCACCCCAAGAGCACAGAAATATGAATCCCAGCCCAGCCAGGGCTGTGTCCCAAAGTGCACAACTTTTGATAGGTCTCTGGTCAAAACGAGTGCATTAAATAGGGAATATGGTGACATTTGGGACGTAGCCCTGATTAAGGGATTGGAATGTGTGACCAGGTAGAATTGGAGGAGGCATACATATGACTCTAATCAATAATTGGTCACAGTGTACTCTAACGGAAAATTGCTGTCTTGGAATGTGGAACGTAGCAGTCTTATCTGGCTCAAGGTAAACTGTGCTTAATTGCTGTTACACTTGATTATGCTCCAAATATTAGGCAGCCTAAGAAACCTGTAGTGTGGTGCATCTTAAGCAGTATGCTGTAACAGTGTATGCATAATATGCAGATTTCTGTTCACATTCCGGGATATCTCTGCTGCCAATATACTATTTATATTCCAATAGCGCTCATCCATGCAAAGTCAATTTACTCATCTGAAATCATATTGTCTTTACACGCTTAATATGGGTTACTATGGTTATGAATTAAGGAATAAAACCACATATTTCTCTGTTTTGCATATGTGACCGACCAGCTCTATTCGGTATTAAGTATCAAAATTTGAAATAGTGTTTTTTACATTTTTACAAGCCGAAGGAAATGTCTGCAGAGCTCCGATACAGGATTATGTCGAGGCACAGATCTGGGGATGGGTACCAAAATGTTTCTGCAGCATTAAAGGTCCCAAAGAAGACTGTGGCCTCCATCATTCTTAAATGGAAAAAGTTTGGAAATACCAAGACTCTTCTTGGAGCTGGCTGCCCAGCAAAACAGAGCAATTAGGGGAGAAGGGCCTTGGTCAAGGAGGTGACCAAGAACCCGATGGTCACTCTGAGAGAGCTCCAGAGTTCCTCTGTGGAGTTGGAAGAACCTCCCAGAAGGACAACCATCTCTGCAGCACTCCACCAATCAGGCCTGTATGGTAGAGTGGCCAGAAGGTCAAACACAGATCAAACATGTAACGTTAGCTAGCGAGTCAGCCAGCTAATGTTAGCTTGCTAGCTAACAGTACGCTTTAACTTGAAAATAAAATGACTTCCTGACAAATTAGAAAAGTATAATATCTGAAAATCTAGCTAGCTAGACGATCTTACCCATATGCATGGATGGACGTTTCTCCCTCTCTGTCACGGATTCCATGGCTGCCCTTAGTTTGAAGGTAATACAGAGACAGGCATTTTATACAACATCCTTCTGTCTGTTCTCTTTTCAATTCCCTCTACATATTTGCAATCAAATGCCATAATTTTCTCTATCTCCTTAGCTATCGTACTCTAATTCCACTGGACATCCCACTGATTTCAAAAGTCGGTCCTTTAGAAAGTAGAGAGCAACACTTTAGCAGTTCTACTATGTGACGTCTTTCAAACAAGAAGCTTTAGAAAGGGTTACCTACACACACTGACCAGTTCGTGTCATAGACAGAAGCGTGCTTCATGGCAGACCAATCCCAACTCATCTCTCGACATCTCCAGTCCATCCATTATCTCAGCCAATCATGGCTAATGGAAATTAACTCTTGGAAGGAAGATAATCGGGAGGACATATTCTTGGACGAATGTATACTGTAGGTACCAAGGCTCAGACACAGACTGCGAATACTCGGCTAAAACTATTGCAATACAATTGGTTGATGCGAACAGATGTTACCACTGCTAAGTTAAATGTGTTTAATAGTACAATTACAGATATATGCTACAAGTGTAATCACTCTAAAGGGATTCTGTTTCATTGTCTGTGGGACTGTGAGAAAATTCACAATTTTTGGAAGGAGGTATCACATATGATATCCCAAATAGTATCAGTACAATTGCCTCTCCATCCCAAAGTGTTTACCCTGGGGTTGTACCAAATCAATCCTCATCTAAAGAACCAAGAACAAAATCTTATAGATATCTGATTGTTGCAAGCAAGAGGCTTGATAGCTCTTGCCTGGAAAAGTGTGAACAGACCTAGTATCTCCCAATGGCATAGGGAAATGTTGTCTTGCCCAACAATGGAAAAGATAACATACACGGTTAAGGGTAAACAAGACACCTTTGAAAAGGTTTGGGGACCATTTTTGGATTTTGTTGAGCAGCGTGATGTGGGTGAAATAATAAAGGACAATCAGGGTAGTGTGTGCATGTGGTGTGGTGGGGAGAGATATCCAATTGGCTTCTGGCGCTGTGTTTCATCTTAAATTTGCACCAAATATGTTCTATCCTATTGGATCAGACCACTGTAATTGTGGTGGTTTTATGCTTCTGTAACACTTTTGTTTTGTCTTAGATGTTTCATAACATATCTAATCTAATAGATATCATATATTTTTTGCTGTTAACTTTTGATGTGGTTTTTGCAGTTATATTTTTTTCATGTAATATTTCTTGTTATATATGTCTTGTTAAAGAATAAAAATAAATAACTATATTGTTTAAAAATAAAATATAATGGCTAATGGGAAGGTTTTATTTTTTTCCGTGGCTAATCCAACTAGGCTCGTAATTTACCAATTTTATTCGTATTTACATATGGCATACTAGTTTGTTATTAAGGCAAATGAAAGCTTTAAAAAACAACGTTAAAATGCCTGTCCTGTGAAGTAGTGATGCGTGACATACAGTACCAGTCAAAAGTACTCATTCAAGAGTTTCTCTTTATTTGACTATTTCCAACATTGTAGAATAATAGTGAAGAAATCAAAACTATGAAATAACATATGAAATCACGTAGTAACCAAAAAGGTGTTCAACAAATCAAAATAGATTTGATATATTAGATTCTTTAAAGTTGCCACCCTTTGCCTTGAAAACAGCTTTGCACACTCTTGGCATTCTTTCAGCCAGCTTCATGAGGAATGATTTTCCAACCATCTTGAAAGAGTTTCCACATATGCTGAGCACTTGTTGTCTGCTTTTCCTTCACTCTGCGGTCGAACACTTTCCAAACCATCTCAATTATGAAAGCCAGGTCATCTGATGCAGCACTCCATCCCTCTCCTTGGTCTCCTCCGTAAAAAGCCTGGGGGTGTGTTTTGGGTCATTGTCCTGTTGAAAAACAAAATGATAGTCCCACTAAGCGCAAACCAGATGGGATGGCGTATCACTGCAGAATGCTGAAGTAGTCATGCTATGGTAGTCATGCTGATTAGGTGTGCCTTGAATTCTAAATATATCACTGACAGTGTCACCAGCAAAGCACCTCCACACCATCGCACCTCCTCCTCCATGCTTCAATGTGGGAACCACACATGCAGAGATAATCTGTTCACCTACTCTGTGTCTCACAAAGACCGAGAAGGAGAGTGATGGCGTGCTGCATCAAATGACCTGCCCTTCACAATCTCCCTATCTCAACCCAATTGAGATGGTTTGGGATGAGTTGGACTGCAAAGTAAAAATGCGAAGAGTGTGCAAAGCTATATAATCAAGGCAAAGGGTGGCTACTTTGAAGAATAAAAAATATATTTTACTTTTTTTAAACACTTTTTTTGGTTACTACACTTCCATATGTGTTATTTCATAGTTTTGATGTCTTCACTATTATTCTACAATGTAGAAAATAATAAAAATTAAAGAAAAACCATAGAATGAGTAGGTGTGTCCAAACTTTTGACTCATACTGTATGTGTACAATTGAAGTCGGAAGTTTACATACACTTATATCGAAGTCATTAAAATTTATTTTTCAACCACCACAAATTTCTTGTTAACAAACTATAATTTTGGCATGTCGGTTAGGACATCTACTTTGTGCATGACACAAGTCATCTTTCCAACAATCGTTTACAAACAGATTATTTCACTGTATCACAATTCCAGTGGGTCAGAAGTTTACATACACTAAGTTGACTGTGTCTTTAGCAGCTTGGAAAATTCCAGAAAATGATGTTATGGCTTTAGAAGCTTCTAATAGGCTAATTGAAATCAGTTGAGTCAATTGGAGGTGTACCCGTGGATGTATTTCAAGGCCTACCTTCCCACTCAGTGCCTCTTTGCTTGACATCATGGGAAAATCAAAAGAAATCAGCCAAGACCTCAGAAAAAATGTGTAGACTTCCACAAGTCTGGTTCATCCTTGGGAGCAATTTCCAAAACGCCTGAAGGTACCAAGTTCATCTGTACAAACAATAGTAGGCAAGTATAAACCCCATGGGACCACGCAGCTGTCATACCGCTCAGGAAGGAGATGGGTTCTGTCTCCTAGAGATGAACGTACTTTGGTGCGAAAAGTGAAAATGAATCCCAGAACAACAGCAAAGGACCTTGTGAAGATGCTGGAGGAAACGGGTACAATGTATCTATATCCACAGTAAAACAAGCCCTACATCGACATAGCCTGAAAGGCCGCTCAGAACCTCCATAAAATGGAGACAAAGATCATACGTTTTGGAGAAATGTCCTCTGATCTGATGGGGAAAAAAACTGTTTGGCCATAATGACCATTGTTGTGTTTGGAAGAAAAAGGGGGAGGCTTGCAAGCCGAAGAACACCATCCCAACCATGAAGCACGGGGGTGGCAGCATCATGTCGTGGGGGTGCTTTGCTGCAGGAGGGACTGGTGCCCTTCGCAAAATAGATGGCTTCATGAGGCAGGAAAATTATGTGGATATATTGAAGCAACATCTGAAGACATCAGTCAGGAAGCTAAATCTTGGTAACAAATTGGTCTTCCAAATGGACAATGACCCCAAGAATACTTCCAAAGTTGTGGCAAAATGGTTTAAGGACAACAAAATCAAGCTATTGGAGTGGCCATCACAAAGGCCTGACCTCAATCCTATAGAAAATCTGTGGGCAGAACTGAAAAAGAGTATGTGAGCAAGGAGGCCTACAAACCTGACTCAGTTACACCAGCTCTGTTAAACAATTTTAAAGGCAATGCTTCCAAATACTAATTGAGTGTGTGTAAACGGCTGACCCACTGGGAATGTGATGAAAGAAATATAAGCTGAAATATATCATTCTCTCTACTATTATTCTGACATTTCACATTCTTAAAATAAAGTGGTGATCCTAACTGACCTAAGACAGGGAATTGTTAATAGGATTAAATGTCAGGAATTGTGAAACACTGAGTTTAAATGTATTTGGCTAAGGTGTATGTAAACTTCCGACTTCAACTGTATAAAAAAATATATACGTAAAGATGTCCTAAAAATCTCATAGCTAAATGATCCTTGGTATGACCATTAACCTCTACCAGCACTCCACCCATGGTACAAACACAGTATTTCACCTCACAAAGTCACAATGACTGTAGTGGACCATCATCATGATTGTCTTCAGTGGAGGTTACTCAGAGTAGGAAAGGGAATTTCACACACCCTTCGATAGACATAAACAATAATTATTGTTGACTCAAAGAAAGAGAAAGACAATAGTTTAACAGATTTTAACAATTTATTTAAAAATGAAAGAGAAGCAAGAGAGAGAGAGAGAGAGAGAGAGAGAGAGAGAGAGAAAGGTATATTTATCATTTTTTTCCACTTTCACTCAGATAGCGAATACAGCTAGCTAGTTTAGCCTACTCAAACACCTGGCTCAAGCGGAGAGGGAAGCGATTCAACATTATAACTCTTCCAAGTCAAGGTAAGCTTTTGGTTTTATACATTTATTTTCACCAGGGCCTGCCAGTGTAACTGCTAAACTGCTTGCTGACTGTACACTGTACTGCAGGATTGTAGTGAGTTTACTTATGCATTAGCTGTAGTAGCTGCGTTATCTATTACATTTGCTTATGTGGTGACAACGATGTAGGCTGAGTGTAGTGGTTATGATATGAAGGTTTGACTTGGAAAGGTTTTTTCACCTGGTCAAAGACAGCTGATGTGTTGAGCACTGAAGTCCACAAGCGAAGGGAAAGGGTGAGAAGGTGAGAGCGCATAACAAAATGATCATGCTGTTTGTATGTGGCTGCTATGAAAGTAAACTGTGTTTTAGTGTGATCAATTGTGTATTCATTCCAGCTGATTCTGTTGGAAAACATAAAACGGAATCAAATGGAACAAAATGGGGAAAAACAAACCTGAACCCCTTTTGCAACATTGGACTAATGATTACACCTTAGATCAGCTAGTGTGTGCAAGGTGGTACTGAATGTGTCACTGTCTGTCACCGTGATTACACACATTTTTCTCAACCTGTGCACCTACGTACGTTGTAAACGTTCATTCATAGGCTAGCTAGATTGTCGGAATCTCCTGATGTGTAAAGGGAAAATTTGAGTATCACGTAGTAGACTAAACCTATCGATGTTATATTGAGCTGGGTGAATAGAATATGAATGACAGTCATCCAATATGCTATAATAGAAATAAGGCCATGCTCATAAAAAATATTACCTTCCTCCCTCATTTTAAACGTCACCGACTGCCACTGATTGTATTTAACGTGCTCATGTATGACAATGTCCTAACAACAATGACATTTATTCAAATGAACACTTTCCATGTTCCATGAAAACCCAGAGATGAGTATTACCCCTCAAAATAGAATCTGAGTGTTTGAGCTTTTTTTTCATTTTCGGGAACCAGACTCACTGAAGGTTGGGCATGATTAATTTACTGTAAATTGGAGTCTATAATTTCCATGCGGTTTGAGTGTATCCAGGTAATTGTGTGCCCATGTGATGTCATAGTGGTAATGCTGACTTGCATGAGATCAGCATAATTAATTAACTTACAGTCAAGTAAAAAAAAATGCAAAGTAGTTGCTTTCTTCTGAGATTTATTTGGATACATCCAAAACAATGAGCTAATGAGGCACAATTTTGCGTGGCATAAAAAATGTGCTTACTCGTCAGGACATGGCTAGCCAACCACACAGCTAACAAAATTACTTCAAATTGATGCTGTAAAAACTGAAAACTAGCTTCAGTTCGTTTTTCCAATTTATATTTCTATGTATCCATAAAACTTTTGTCAGCTGATTCATGATTTAGACTGGCTGAGAAATGCTGCCATTAACGCTGTTCATTAGTATGGGACAGCTGGAGATCAAATTTTAATGTTGAAACAATGTTGCAAATGTTGAAGAGACAGACAGCAAGGTTTATACAAATGTTTGCTGTTGAAAACAAAGTGTTAGTCTTAAAGAAATGTGAGATAATGCCTTGATGCTTTTTATAGTGGAGATCAAGTTCACATTGCTTTGCCGATAGGCATTTTAACTTCATAGATTTAGCCGGTGGAATAGACACTGGATGGAAGTCGATTTTAACCAATCAGCATTCAAGATTAGACCCAGCCGTCGTGTAATGATCAGATTACCAAGTTCTAAAGGTCTGACTATGGCACTGAGGGAACTAGTCACAGAGGCATATACTGTACCTAGTACTGAAAGGTCAATGGTATGGTTTCTTGGGCGGAGCTAAATTTACAAGTACTGGACAGAGCTAAACTGGCAGGAGAGTTAGTAGTGAGTAATGGGTAGGAGAAACATCAGGGATTAATATCATTACGTCAGTATAGTGGAGTTAGTCACAACATCTGAAAAGGAGCTGGAACTACACATCTGATAAGTACAGGAATATACATTTGCTTAACAGGTCACATAATAAGAAGCATGGACTCACTCTGTATGCAATAATAGTGTTTAACATGATTTTTTAATGACTACCTCATCTCTCCACCCCACACGTACAACTATCTGTAAGGTCCCTCAGTCGAGCAGTGAATTTCAAACAGATTCAAGCACAAAGACCAGCGTGGCTTTCCAATGCCTCACAAAGAAGGGCACCTATCGGTAAACAAATAAACAACAGACAATGTATATCCCTTTGAACATGGTGAAGTTATTAATACACTTTGGATGGCCTATCAATACACCCTGTCACTACAAAGATACAGGTATCCTTCCTTACTCAGTTGCCGGAGAGGAAGGAAACTTCTCTGGGATTTCACCATGAGGCCAATGGTGATTTAAAACAGTTACTGAGTTTAATGGCTGTGAAAATATCAAACTGAGGATGGATCAACAATGGGCTCCCGAGTGGCACAGTGGTGTAAGGAACTGCATCTCAGTGCAAGAGGTGTCACTACAGTACCTGGTTCTAATCCAGGCTGTATCACATCTGGCCATGATTGGGAGTCCCATAGGGCGGTGCACAATTGGTCCAGCTTCATCAAGGTTTAGCCAGGGTAAGCCGTAAATAAGAATTTGTTCTTATCTGATTTGCCTAGTTAAATCAAAAATACATTGTAGTTAATCCACAATACTAACCTAGATGACAGAGTGAAAAGAAGGAACACATTACAGAATACAAATATTCCAAAACATGCATCATGTTTGCAATAAGGCACTAAAGTAATACTGCAAACAAATGTGCCAAAGCAATTCACTTTTTGCCCTGAATACAATGTGTTATGTTTAGGGGCAAATCAAATACAGCACATTACTGAGTGATGGGTGATGGACATCCACAAATTAATACATACAATATGAAATGTAACATATCACTGAAAGTGTCTCAGATTTACATACAGAATAATACAAAATGTTCAGAGAACAGATGGGATTAGGAGCTGGAACTCACACCTGATAAGGTGCTGGAACTCACACCTGCAAGCTGTGCTCATCAAAACAGTCTGCAAAGGAAATATTGTACCACACGTATGTCCCTTCTCCAAAAACTGAACAAACCTCTTACGATATTGATCAACATTCTACACTAAATGCTTCAATGAATCACAAACATTCATATCCATTGTATCTATATCTACATCTTTCCTCAAGGTAAAGTAATTAACCACCCCAAGAGCACAGAAATATGAACGCCAGACCTGGACTGGGTCCCAAATGAATGTACTACTTAATGTACTACTTTTGATAGGTCTCTGGTCAAAACGAGTGCATAAAATAGGGAATATGGTGACATTTGCGACGTAGCCCTGATTAAGGGATTGGAATGTGTGACCAGATAGAAATTGGAGGAGGCATACATACGACTCTAATCAATGATTGGTCACAGTGTACTCTAATGGAAAATTGCCTCCTCGGAATGTGGAACCTAGCAGTGTTATCTGGCTCAAGGTAGTCTTTGCTTAATTGCTGATACACTAGATTATACTCCAAATATTAGGCAGCCTAAGCAACCTGAAGTGAGGTGCATCTTAAGCAGTAAGCTTTAACTGTGTATGCATAATACAGATTTCTGTTCACATTCCTGGTTATCACTGCCGCCAAAGCCAATATAACATTTATATTCCAATAGCTCTCATCCATCCATTTTACATATATTCAGGTGAAGTCACCTTGTCTTCAAACGCTTAATGGTGTTAAGAATTTACTAAAATTCAGAAGAGGACCAGACTTGAATGCAACACTTAACTGGTTACCTTGAACGCAGCTCCCTACTAACTCAACAAGCACCAGCTGCTACTAACTTCCAATCAGCTTCCACACCTGATGCAACACTTTGACTAGTTGCCCTGAACGCAGCTCCTCAACAGCATCAGCTGCAACTCATTGCTAATCAGCCTCCACACCTGTCCTGACTCTCCTCACCACTGCCACCCTATGTAAACCGTACCAAACTAACATTCCTCCTGAGGGGATACAGGAAATGGGTTTAATATTAAGGGGAATATTGAGAAGACCATGATTAGATATGATTTCAAATATTTAGTTGTCTTTTTATTTTTAAGAGAAACTGGGCTGGCAGGTAAGATGTAGTTTCTCACGGTCTCTGGCCCTCACTCCAGAACAGTCAGTGATGGTAATGCACCATAACGTTGGATGCCATCCACCAATAATCCCCACCGAAGATGCATTACTCCTGTGTTCCACAGTGCGTGTTGTAGAACACTGGCGTTACTAGCCTTGTCAAGTTCTGCTGAGCAAGTTTGCTGCACAGCAGGTTAATTGTAATATTTTGTTGAATCTCGCACCAGCTCCTCTCAGGTCTTGTTCTCTAACCTTGTACTGTTTCTGTCTTTAACCTTGCTGATGAAGTCAGTTGGCCCTTGCTGCTTAATGCTTTAGTTTTATTTAGTTGTCAATTGCAATTTCTATCCCATGTTCCTCTCATATTATGGCCCAATAAGCTGCCTGCTTTCACAACGTTTCCTCCCCGACAAGCTGGCCAACTCTGTGGTCCATTTCCATGTGCTGTTCCGAGTGCATTTCCCAAAGATCCATGACCCTGCTTCACTGAACGTACCAGCACATCTTCTGGCCACATGCCCCGCTCCTCTACCTATTTACCATATTGGCCTCATCCATATCCTGCAGACCGACCTTCTCTCTCTAGAAATACCATCTTCATGTCACTGCATGGTCCAGCCATGATTGTTCTCACTTGTGTTGCTACCTCCCCCATGCCCCCACTAAACTAATTCTCCCTCTCTCTGTTTGGTTGACTATGGCTGCCAATCCTGGTGGGACCACAACCAACTCCACCCATGTTGTTACGGTATGAGGACACCACGCATCCAAGGGCCACCATGATAACATCCCCACACCACCAACTTGGTTTCCAATATCCCTCTCCCTTGTTTCCTCCACTCTCCAGGCTGGCAGTGTACTACCTGCATCCAATGGCTTCTTTGGCCCCCAGACTCCCTTGCTTCTTGCAACTACTTTTTACTCTGTCCCAATTGATCGCTGCTCCGGAAGTGGCTCACCTACCCTCTCTGCCAGCGACAGCCGATTTTCTCTCTCTCTCTCTCAGCATACTGCTTCCTCTGCCCCCCTCCATATGCTCTGTCTCTGCCGCTGGTGCAACTTTTCCAGTTGCCCGCTCTGGCCTCCCTGCTCACTTGCCAGCTCGATCTTCACAGCCTTTGGATCCTCTTGACCCCAGGTCTCACTTGTGCTTCTCTGGCAGCAGCTCACCCTCTTTTTCTGTCAGTGTTGACCGCTTTCCCTCAGGTCTCGCTGACCTCCTGGCTTCCTTGCCTGCTCCTTCTTCACAGCCTCTGGCTCCCCTCCCCCATGCCCAGGTCCTGCTGGCCCCATCTCAATCCAGTGATTCACTCTCTATCTGCCAGTGTTGACCACTTTCACTCAGGCCCCACTGCAACCACTGCAATGTCTCCTCTGCTCTCTGCCAACAACGAATCCTCACATCCCCCACCTACTCAGCCAGTTATGTGCCCACTGCCACCACTGCAGTGCGGCCCCTGGCCTTCCCAGCTGCAACCCTGTCCCAGTTCAGTGAACCAACTGCTTCGCTGTTCATCATAACTGCTGTCCGTCTGGCCCTGGCTACAGCCACCAGAAACTCTCCCCACCTCAGGACCCATTGGCCCATGACTGTGACACACAGTGGTGGATCATCCCCTCTGCCAGTGACGACTTCTCTTTTCCTCGCTGGTCCCATAACTGCAATCCATGCAATGCATCACCTTACATCCCTACCAGCCATAAAATCCCAGACAGTTACGTGCCAACTAATCCTGCAGCGATTTGGCCCCTGGTTTTACCAGCTGAGACCCTCTCCTCGATCAGTGAACCGTCTGCCTCTGTTCAAGTCTTCAACTGCCCGCCACAGCCCAGCCGTGCCAATATCCCCCAATCTCCTTTTTCATGCTCTCTGTATGCATCCAGACGCTGAGGTTATTTCTCCATCGCAGTCTCTACGCTGGGATTTGTTTATTTTGGTGTTCTTTGGCTTCCTGCAATGTTCTGAGTTTATATTCTCATTTTCTACCTACATCCCTTCTCAGCATATCAGACCGACATCGCCATCCTCGACAAAGATACCTTCAACATCACACAGGAAACTGACCAGTTTGGCAGAACCTCAAGTCTACCTGTTCTGGCTAACTTCTGGCTAACATCTGCCCTTACCAACCACTCACCTACTTCCTACAGCTCAGACAATTTCAACATCTGATCCACTGTTCATCACCAAATGTGGTTTCATCGCCTCCCCAATGGTTCCATTCCCATCTGAGACAAATACGATCACTGTATGGCTATCCTGTTGGTCAATTCTCCGGACACTACTTCCACATCGGTGCTGCATCCATGGAATCTCGACACAGCGTCCCAGACCATACTATACAATTCCTTTCGCTGGTCCTCTCAAGCTTATCATCCAATAGCGCACAGTGTTCTTCAATGGAAGCTTCGAGAACCTTTTCACAAGTGAGTTCCAAATCAAACTTTTTATTTTATTTATGCAGAACATTTCAAACAGGGAATGCAATGCAGTGTGCTTAACAGGAAAACACTATGAAAATAAAGCTGAAATATTTACTACACAACAAACAAGATAAAATAATGACAAATTGAACAACTTAAAAGCACCCAAAGGAAAAGCAAAGCTACAAATCTTAAGATTTTTTGTAAATATGTCCAGTTTCGGCCTCACTCAGGTTCTCTGGCAGGGGGAATAATAACTAAGGCTGCCTCTTGGTCCTAGGCTGTGGGGTAGTTAAAAGGCCAGTGCCAGATGACCTGCGAGAACAGTAGCAGACCCAAAATGTAACCTTGTGGAAGGCCACATGATATGTATTTTCTGAGGTCCAAACCAATCTCAAAACTGGACCGGCGATGCCAACCCACCTCTCCAGTTTGTCCAGAAGGACATGATGGTCAACAGTGTTAAATGCAGCACTTTTTAAATCTCAGAGGACAAGGACAGAAAGCTGTTTGGTATCTAAGAACATTTACCACTTTAAGTAAGGCTGTCGCTTGGCTGTGATGGGCACAGAAATCAGATTGGAATTTTTCTGAAATACAGTTGCACTTAAATCATTTAGCTGTTTGAACCCCAATTTCTCCAGACTTGTGCTTAAGAATGGAAGGTTGGCTACTATTCAGCTCTAAGCAATTTTCGACCAATCTAGATGACCTTTCTTCAGAAGGGATTTCACCATAGCATTTTTTTTTGCAGTGGGGAAAGTGCCTGTGAACAGGGAATGATAAACAATATTTTGCACTTCAGCTATGTAATTAACCCCTTTGAAGGTGGTGGGGATAGGATTGAGAAGGCAGGTAGAAGGCTTAAGTTGTGATGCCACTTTCCTGAGCATGTCTGTGTCAACCAGGGAAAATTAAATCCACAGTGCCTGTGTGGTATTCTAGGGCACATAGCAAACTTTTCATCAGGTCGTGCTTGACTGATACCCGGCCTAATGTTGGTTATCTTATCTATGAAATATGCAGCAAACTCATCATATTTAGATGTGGAGGAAAGTTCACAGGTTTGTGTGGGTAGGCTTTTAATAAGGCCATTCATGGTTGAGAAGAGCACTCTTGAATTAGTCTGATTAATAATGATCAAGTTAGACATCAACATCAGGAGAGCACACATGCTCATCTGTCAGAACCTGCATTAACTCAAGCGGTGTCCTCTAGTCCCTGCCTCCTATCACGGACATAATTTACCTCACACACTGAATCCTACCCATCCAGCCAAAAGAGGATTGGCTTCCTAGCTGAACCTGTTTCCTCAATGTCTTCTTCAAGGGAGTTTTTTTTCTTGCCACAGTCACTTCTTCTTGCTCTCCTGGGGTCTACACGCTGTACTACCTCAACTATATTGCCAACCATTCAGCACCTGCGGTCCAGAATGCCTCACTTCCTCTCCAGGGTCAGAGTAACGTGGTCTTCTCTTCTTGGGGATTGGCACCGCATCTGCCTCATGCACAAATTCATGTTGGTCCTATGACCAGAAAATGTGAAATATTCCTCTATTAAAATGGACAAGACACCCTGCTAATAATAATAAAAATGCAGGGCTATCGATCGACTTGGCTACTCGTTCATTGCAACTGCAGCGCGAGTGGATGCAGGGTGAAGTGTTTCTAATGTTGTAAGAGTCTTGAATAAAAACTGTGACAATGCTGAATAAAAACTTAGACATGAACTCAATAAAAACAGCTGTTTGCTGTATCCTATTAGTCTCTCTCTCTGGTCATGGTTTTAAAAGTTATGAAAAATGTGACCTGGTGCTCCTCTGCTTGGCACTCAGTATTACGGAGATAGATTGGGGGTAAGGCCCTGCAATAGACTAGCTTCCTGTCCAGGGGCTGTACTTGTGCAGCAAGCTGCATCACACTACCGAAACACTAGATATGTTCCTGCTCCTATTAGCTCTTCCGATTGCACAAGCTAAGGCTCGTGCAAGGCTACTTAGGATACCTATTCTAGCCTTTGTCTTCAATTCAGTGCCTTTGAACATTGAATTAACTACTGTAGAATATTCTTTGTGTTCACAGTTGGCAATGCATATAGTAGTTGGTCCTACCAATATAAGTCTTAATGCCATAGGGAAATTCATATAGAGCATCATAGAGTACTATTAAATATTTGTAGCCATAGAAATGCTGGGTAACTATTCTGTGATGTTGATGACAGATCATTTAAAGAGGGTTGTAATTCTGGGAAATGAGTCCTCGGGGGAGGGTTGATCCCATGGGTTCAAGATTTTATATATAATTCAAGTGAAAATCTCATATCAATTGGCTGTTCAATAACAGTAAGTACCGGTGGCTTAGTAATATTTTTGTAGGGGAGAGAGCAATTTTTTAATAATACAATGTTTAATACCCTCAAACACCAAGTCAGATATAAGCTACCTAATTTCAAAATCACTGTTCATCAATGCCAATCGTGAATTATAATTATACTTTTTACTGGTGAAATGTCCAAACTGCAACTTCACGAAAATCACTGGTAAAATACTTATTTTACATCATAATTTGCAAATAAATTCATTAAAATTCCTACAATGTGATTTTCTGGATTTTTTTCTCATTTTGTCTGTCATAGTTGAAGTGTACCTATGATGAAAATCACAGGCCTCTCTCATATTTTTAAGTGGGAGAACTTGCACAATTGGTGGCTGACTAAATACTTTTTTGCCCCACTCTGTATCAGTTGTTTTGCATGGCCTATGTCTCAATTGATCTACCGATGTCAGCCAGATGTCAGCCATCTGCATCTGTGGTGAAAGGTAGCAAAGCTACAGCGGTGTGTCAAACCATGAGACATACAAAAATAATCAGTCTTATCGCGAAAACGTCTATCGTTTCTGAGCAGAAAGATGAGACGCTCACGAACACGATGGTGTTCTCCGTTTTGCTCTACACGCTGCATAGACTCCCTAACTCTTCGCCATTGTACACAATGGCCCATTGCTCTGAGATTTAATTTGACCAATTCTAACACCTGCATGGGACATCCTTGCCTTAATGGCGCTGACTTTCTGGTCTAACTCTTCATCTGACGTATCAGATTAGCATTCCCTGACAGACATATTATCTATTTTCATCCTTATGAAAAAAAGCTAACGGTTACACTGTCATGAAATATGATTATATATCGACTATGAAACAAATAGGACATGGCCTGCTTATGAGTTGCCATGAAAGTAAGTTTGGTTAATGCAACTGAAAATGACAAGAACAGGCATTTGTAGCTAAATGCTTTTGGTAAGCTTGAGAATTAAAAGTGCATGATTTATCATTCTATGGTGTTTATGTGTGTAATATAGTAGAATTTTATGAACCGACACTGACTCGTAGGAGCTAACTACCTGCTATGTAAAAGTTGGATGGAAGAACGCCCAGTGTTGCTTACCTGAGAAGCCATCATCACACAGTCCTTCTTCGTAGGTGTCCGCTATGACTTCTTTGTGTTGGAAAAAAGTTGCTTTCAGAAAAAAAATTTTTGATTGAAAATAAAGAAGTTTTGCTCTCGACAAAAACACACAAATGTACCTCCATAGCATATAACAATTTGCCTGTGATTAACCAGACCGTCATACAAACTTGCTCTGCTGAATTCTTGACGCATAACTGAAGGTGCTGTCATACCCTTCCACCACACCCACAAGCGAGCCACTCAGGCACAGAATGACGCATGGAAGAGGGCGAAGAACGAGTTGGGAGTAACAACAATTTGTTGCAAGTTGGGGAGGGGTGCTAATAGCCAAACAATAGACTATTCAACCTTTAGTAAAGACCAGTCTCAATGTCAACAGTGAAGAGGCGACTGGCCTTCTCGGCAGAGTTGCAAAGAAAAATACATATCTCAGACTGGCCAATAAAAAGACAAGATGAAGATGGGAAAAAGAACACACACACTGGACATAGGAACCCTGCCTAGAAGGCCATCATCCTGGAGTCGCCTCTTCACTGATAACTTTGAGACGGGTGTTTTGCGGGTACTATTTAATGAAGCTGCCAGTTGAGGACTTGTGAGGCATCTGTTTCTCAAACTAGACACTTTAATGTACTTGTCCTCTTGCTCAGTTGTGCACAAGGGCCTCCCACTCCTCTTTCTATTCTGGTTAGGGCCAGTTTGCGCTGTTCTGTGAAGGGAGTAGTACGCAGCGTTGTACGAGATCTTCAGTTTCTGGGAAATTTCTTAAATGGAATAACCTTCATTACTCAGAACAAGAATAGACTGACATGTTTCAGAAGAAATGTCTTTGTTTCCTGCCATTTTGAGCCTGTAATCGAACCCACAAATGCTGATGCTCCAGATACTCAACAAGTCTAAAGAAGGCCAGTTTTATTGCTTCATTAATCAGGACAACAGTTTTCAGATGTGCTAACATAAGAGTTTTCTAATGATCAATTAGCCTTTCAAAATGATAAACTTGGATCAGCTAACACAACATGCCATTGGAACACAGGAGCTGTGGTTGCTTATAATGGGCCCCTGTACACCTACGCAGATATTCTATAAAAAAATCTGCCATTTTCAGTTACAATAGTCATTTACAACATTAACGATAACTACACTGTACAGTGGCTTGCGAAAGTATTCATCCGCCTTGGCATTTTTAGTATTTTGTTGCCTTACAACCTGGAATGAAAATAGTTTTTTGTGGGGGTTATCATTTGATTTACACTCCATTTATTGTGAAACAAACAAGAAATAAGAAAAAAAACGAATACTTGAGCGTGCATAAATATTCACCCCCTCAAAGTCAATACTTTGTAGAGCCACCTTTTGCAGCAATTACAGCCGCAAGTCTCTTGGGGTATGTCTCTATAAGCTTGGCACATCTAGCCACTGGGATTTTTGCCCATTCCCCAAGGCAAAACTGCTCCAGCTCCTTCAAGTTGGATGGGTTCTGCTGGTGTACAAAAATCTTTAAGTCATACCACAGATTCTCAATTGGATTGAGTTCTGGGCTTTGACTAGGGCCATCCAAGACATTTAAATGTTTCCCCTTAAACCACTTGAGTGTTGCTTTAGCAGTATACTTAGGGTCTTTATCCTGCTGGAAGGTGAACCTCCGTCCCAGTCTCAAATCTCTGGAAGACTGAAACAGGTTTCCCTCAAGAATTTCCATGTATTTAAGCACCATCCATCATTCCTTCAATTCTGACCAGTTTCCCAGTCCCTGCCGATGAAAAACATCCCCAAGGCATGATGCTGCCACCACCATGCTTCACTGTGGGTATAGGGTCTCGGGGGGATGAGAGGTGTTGGGTTTGCGCCAGACATAGCATTTTCCATGATGGCCAAAAAACTCTCATCACCCCGAGTACCTTCTTCCATATGTTTGGAGAGTCTCCCACATGTCTTTTGGCAAACACCAAACGTGTTTGCTTATTTTTTTCTTGAAGCAATGGCTTTTTTTCTGGCCACTTCCATTAAGCCTAGCTGTGTGGAGTGTACTGCTTAAAGTGGTCCTATGGACAGATACTCCAATCTCCGCTGTGGAGCTTTACAGCTCCTTTGTTATTGATCTTTGGTCTCTTTGTTGCCTCATTATTAATGCCCTCCTTGCCTGGTCTGTGCTTTTTTTGTGGGAGGCCCTCTCTTGGCAGGTTTGTTGTGGTGCCATATTCTATCCATTTTTTGGAATGTTCAAAGTTTCTGATATTTTTTTTATAACCCAACCCTGATCTGTACTCCTCCACAACTTTGTCCCTGACCTGTTTGGAGAGCTCCTCGGTCTTCGTGGTGCCGCTTTCTTGGATGGTGCCCCTTGCTCAGTGGTGTTGCAGACTCTGGGGCCTTACAGAACAGGTGTGTGTGTGTGTGTGTGTGTGTGTGTGTGTGTGTGTGTGTGTGTGTGTGTGTGTGTGTGTGTATATATATACTGAAATCATGTGACACTTACATTGCACACAGGTGGACTTTATTTAACTCATTATGTGACTTCTGAAGGTAATTGGTAGCACCAGATCGTATTTAGGTGCTTCATAGCAGGGGGGTGAATACGTATGCACGCACCACTTTTCCGTTTGTAATTTTTTTGAATTTATTTTTAAATAAGTTATTTTTTTCATTTCACTTCAATTCATTTGGACTGTTTTGTGTATGTCCATCACATGAAACACAAATAAAAATCTATTTAAATTACAGGTTGTAATGTAGCAAAATAGGAAGAACGCCAAGGGGATGAATATTTTTGCAAAACACTGTATTTCTGATCAATTAGATGTTATTTTAATGGACAAAAATGTGCATTCCTTTCAAAAACAAGGACATTTCTAAGTGACCCCATACTTTTGAACAGTAGTGCATATATATAAATAGATAGATATATAAAACAATTTGCTAATTAAAATAAACTGAATAGCAACTATAAGGTGTTAGCAATAGGCTAATATGATAAACATAGCACACAATATATACAGGGCCAACTTGCATAGGTAATAAGTTAGCATGCTAGACTAGCAGGCTGGAAAAGGCCATGGGAGCCGTTATCTTAGATTGCATAACAACAACACTGGCCGGCTGCCATCTTAGGCCGATGGCAGGAATGGCAATCAGATAGTTACATACTAGCTTACAGTACAACCAGACATAAAGTTCCCAGAGTGCTCCTCACTATGCCACTCCTTGCTGAAGACTGTCATGCCACCACAATGGTGGAACCAGCTTCCCCCTGAAGCTTGAACAGCAGAGTCCCTGCCCATCTTCGCAAAAACTTGTGAAACCCTACCTCTTCAAAGGGTATCTTAAATAATCCCCCTCTTCACCTTGACCCCCCCCCCATACATTTAAAAAAAATAAAACTGAACCTCCTCCACCCCTTCTAGTTCTGACTTTGCTGATAGCTACTTTGAGGAAATGTATACTTACTATGTGGTGTACCTACTATGTTGTCCCACCTAGCTAGAAGATGAAGGCACTAACTGTAAGTCGCTTTGGATAAGAGCTTCTGCTCTTGACTAAAATATAAAATGTAACAATGAGATTTATTCAATTGAGCACTTTCCATTTTTGATGAAAACCCAGAGATAAATATTGCCCCTCAAATACAATCTGAGTGTTTGAGTTCATAGATTTTTTTCGAGAACCACACTGACTGAAGATTGGGCATGATTGATTTACTGTGAATTGGGGTCTGTAATTTCCAATGCGATTCGAGTGTGCCCTGGTGATTGTGTGCCTGATGTGGTGGTGGTCAGCATAATGAGCAGGTAAGGAAGTTCTAAAGGTCTATGGCTCTGAGGAAACTAGTGACAGAGACATATACCTAGTACTGAAAGGTCAATGGTATGGTTTCTTCGCAAATCAAAATATTTAAATTGGGGTATTTCTTTATCCTAACAGCTTCCCTATATGCAAAGAGAAGACCCACCAAATCCACCTACATATCGTGTTTCTGAATTTGGAAGCAAATTGCTTCACCATTTTATCAATGAGCTGCTTCCTTTGGCACACAGTTTCTTGCATATCAATAAAAAAGCTGATTTTCCTGCAATTGTAAAGATCAGCGCTATACATGAGGAACATATGCCAACACTATCTGTGTTTTCCTCTGAACAGACCCATCTGACTGGCCCTCAGTTTGTTCCCGGAGTCTAGCTCTCAGCATGTGGACTGGGTGACAAAGTCAAGCATTTAGCCATCTGTTCTTGGTTATTGTCTGCAGTGGCAGGCCAATAACCCAGCATTCAGCAGCAGATGTATGGGCGGGCCACAAGGCCTGGGAAATGTAATCTCACTGCTCAAAAGTGTGAATTGTTACAGAATGGATAAGAAAAAATCTGTGAGGAGAATGAAGCCAAGATTTTTCCATCTGTGTGACACACCAGACAGGTATATGGGCAGAGCTAAAGTAGCGGGTCAAACTTAGAAGGATAATTCCTTGAACAATGAGAGATACTGTTGAAATGCTTCTCAGAATAATGTTGCATTGTCATATCTTTTCTTGCATGGACATATACATTTTTGGAATCGATTTTACATACATAAAGACAAACACCAACATAAACAAATCCTTAAGCCTTGTGCCATAGGTTTCTCAATATTTAATTAAATGCATCTCGCCATAAAGTTACACAGAATGAGTTCATCCATTACGGACAGTGGACAGGAGTTTGATATTGAATGGAAGCATTAGTAGTGACAGAAGTGGTGGATGGTTTCAATTGTCAACACTTCCTTACAATCCTTTACACATATATGGTATATCATGATTTGTCTATAGTGCATCAAAAACATGTTTCTCATTCAACACTATTCAGTAACTGATCAATTTGAATTTTATTGAACAGGATATACTTGTTAATCAAAACAACCTGAATATAATGAAAACAGTCACTGACGTTATACTGTTAATCACTAATAAGCATCATTCCATTATAGTTACATTGAGTAGTGTTCAGTTCAATCCCAACCATGTGTAATGTAAAAATAAAAAGTGAAACTAAAGACCCCCCAAAAGAATAAACCTTTAATACCCCTCAAACTTCAGTTATGCCAACACGCCCATTACTGTATAGTTAGCACTTCGTTTCTTCAAAATGACAGTATACACAGCTTGTCCCAGAAAGCAAAATGAATGCCTTCACACCTCCGATTGGATCTATTCCCAGGCATATTGACACTCTGCTTTGCATGACAAAATACCACAGGGATGTGAAGAGTAGGTAGTATAGGTTTTTATACTCATTAGGCAGACTCAATATGCTGTTTCTGTCCACAGGTATTTTAGATTGGACTCTCTGTGGTCCTATAATCCATGAAATTGTCTAGTATCCTGCCCTAAAACATACCAACATGGGAGTGTGAGGGTTTTTAAACTGAATGAAGGGATACTAGGCGGAGACTCAATATCAGCTATCCATTTGTTTCTGTCCATGGGTATTTTAGACTGCACTCTCTGTGTGCTTATTATTAGAGGTTGTGTCCCAAATGGTACCCTAATCCCTATATAGTGTACTACTTTTTTTTACTGGTCAAGGGCTCCAGAGTGGCGCAGCGCTCTAAGGCACTGCATCTCAGTGCTAGAGGTGTCACTACAAACCCTGGTTCGATACCAGGCTGTATCACAACCGTCTGTGATTGGGAGTCCCATAAGTAAGCGCACAATTGGCCCAGCGTCGTCCAGGTTAGGGGAGGCTTTGGCTGGGTAGGCCGTCATTGTAAATAAGAATTTGTTCTTAACGGACTTGCCTAGTTAAATATTGTGCAGCGGCATTACTGTGACTGTGAGGGCTGTAGAAAAACCTCTGTATGGTCACCTGTCTCCAACCAACATATAGTAGACCCATACAATGATTACAATGTTTAACGCTTGGGAACATCTAATCTGACCAGGAAAAAAAGCACCGTGGAAGAAAAGAATGTCGTAGAAATGGTCAAACGTCTTCCATTTAAAGTACTAGCTATGTTCTCCAGGGTTCCAACTAACACAGAGAGCAGAGCAGTGTTTGTGTGATGAACAGCAACTGATGACGACAATCCTCTCCTCTTTACCTTCCTGATCTAGTCTGTACCGCTGTTTGAACCGAATGAAGACACGCATGCTGACAGATAGACAGGTTGGCATTCATCAGATCCATCTCCTCTTCTCTGACTCTGTCAGCATGTCTCAGATGAACTTCCTCTGATTATCATTCTGCTTCCTATGAATCACCAATCCCACCAAACCTGTCTGTCTGTCTGACAAACGAAACTGTGTATTCTCATAAAGATTAGCACCTTGTGAAAGGAAGGTTGTGATTAGCCAGAGTGTTTTAGAGTGAGCCTAATGTTGTGAGTTCCGTTCAAAGCTTTTCTGAGAATTCGGTCTGTCAAAGTGTTCTAGCTGTGGGTGGTAAGGAAGCAGTGTTTCAAAGAAAACCGTTAAATGGCTATGCTTTTATTTTTTATCAAGGATAATGCAGAGCAAGCACACAAAATTACAGCTTATGCTTGCCACGGAACTTTCTGAAGTACAGTGAAGTAAAAAACAAACATTTGGAACATAATACTGTATTTACATAAGTTTTGTCAGTGGGATGTTTGATTCGATATGTTTGTTCAATACATGTTCTCATGTATTTTGGTTAACAGATTTTGAGATGTTATTACTGTAATACACAGTACAGTATATACTGTGTGTGCTCTAGAGGTAATCTCTATGGCTAAGACATCTTAATCTCTCAATAAAGCAATTGCATCATCATAATACCAAAATACTTTCAACTCAATAATCCAAACATGTATTGTATCATCTTCATAACCGTACTGCAAGTACATACAGTATAAATCCATCCAGGCATTATTATTATATTTTCAGTACTGTACCACCGGAGAGGAATATTAGACAGCGATTGTTATAAAGACATGAATTAAATCAACATTTACAAAGAATATTTACACTCCCATGAATGACAGTATCAACACCTTTCAAAGTCTATCATCTACACTTGTGTCATATTACCAGTACAAACAGTGTGTACAAAAAACAGTAAACAATATGTGGTCATCACTAGTTACTACAGCCACAAAGTCATAAACCCAGTCTATTGCTACAATTTCTCTAAAATATGATTTCAAACCTAACCCTAACCTTAACCCAATCCTTAACTACACTGCTAACCTTATGCCTAAACCTAACCTTAAATTAAGACCGAAAAGCAAACTTTAGTTTCCATTATTGTTTACGATATAGCCAATTTTGGTTTTGTGGCTGTGGTAACTACTTGAAACCACAATACATGGATGCATTTACAGATTATTTGTTGTCTTCTTCAAATCTTGGTCAGCCATCTTGTTTTGACAGTTGCTGATGGTCTTTTACTGCATGTACTGTGTGTGTAATGTACTGTGAACGTAATTAACGTCTCTAGGGCTTGGCAAGGCTTGTCCTTCCTTAATCAGATTCATTGGATTAGTCCAACATCGAGATGTGAATAGTTGGACTTATATGAAATACTCCTTTTGGTTTTCACTTAGTATGTTCTGTGAGTTGGGCTCACTGTGGAAAGGGTATTCAGGACTGTCGGCCTCAGGTTTGATTCCCTGGGGTTCTTGGGTGTGGAATGTCTCTTTCCGTCGATACAGGAACCTTGCCATTATTGCCAACGCACACAGAATCACAAATATCACCACAGCAATCACACCTGCAAAGGAGTACAAAACATTAAGTCAGGAAACAACAAAACAGCACTCATTTGAAAACAGAAAGAAACTTTGTTAAAGTGCTTTTTTAAGACGGAAAACACTGAAGACTTCTAACGTGAAACCAATTAACATCATTTCACATTGTGACATCTCTATGGGTTTCCTTCTTCAGAAGCAAAAATAGAGAAAGCACAGTGGCTTTCAGAACACATTAACTCCTTTCTCAGCATTCTCAAGTTTAGTTCTGCGACATTTTGTCTATGGCCTTAAGATAAATAATATGCCAATTTCTCTTGTGGGTATTTCATTGCTATTACCCGGCCTGCCTAATTTCCGTTGCTAATCTAAACTCTAAAAGGCATTATTACACAAGCTTCTAAAAGCTGTAAATTCATCTCTGTACAAGGCACAGCACAAAGATCTCCAGTTCAATTCTCACAAACGTAGCAGGCATTAATTTCATAAACCTTAGCTACAGCCCTTGTACACTGCAATGCTATGTATGGTGCATTTCATTATCAAGAGAAAAGGATACATCTTATTGGGAAACCAGAACACACCCAGACTCAATTTAATGGTAAATTACAATGGTTCGAAAATGAAAATATATTTGAAGATAGCTGTAAAACGTCCTTAATCAGCAAATAATTTCTTTAAACGTTTAATTAGTTTTGGTGTCCTTTGTGCATTTGGCACCGAGTAAGCCTGTATAAGGAGGACTTTAAACTACTTTCTATATTCCAGCAACTGAACCAACTGGAACCTAATCAACCACCGCTTCAAAGCTTTGTATATATTTATTTAACTTTTATTTATCCAGGTTTGTCTCATTCAGAAAAACATATGTTTTGCAAGTGAGATGTTCTGAACAGGATCATTTCTTGTCTGACATGTTGTTTTACTGAATGCAATATAAGGATGGTTTATTATGACACTATAACAGTGAAACACATGAGAAACATGTTCCCGTTACCTCCAATCAATGCAGAGTCACTCTTGATTGCATTGACTATAAGCTCACCAGTACCTACTGTACCTAAATGATCTACAGTGGAGAGAGACAGAGATTGAGAGAGAGAGAGACAGAAAGACAGAGAGCGAGCAAGAGAAACACAGACACACAGAGATAGAGAGAGAGAAAGAGAGAGACACAGAAAGAGAGAGACCGAAAGACAGAGAAGCGGGAGGGAAACAGACAGAAAGAGAGAGAGACACAGAAATAGTGAGAGAGGCAGCAGAAAGAGAGAGAGGCAGCAGAAAGAGAAAGATACACAGAAAGAGAGAGAGGCAGCAGAAAGAGAAATATACACAGAAAGAGAGAGAGGCAGCAGAAAGAGAGAGAGGCAGCAGAAAGAGAAAGATACACAGAAAGAGAGAGAGGCAGCAGAAAGAGAAATATAGACAGAGGAGTAGAAAGAGAAAGAGAGAAGAGAAAAGAAAGGGACAGAAGAGAGAGAGAGAGAGAGAGAGAGAGAGTCAGTAACATCAAGGGTCATCAGTCCATGCAGGATTCATTTAACACTACACCCTCAGTCCTAAACTGCATGAGGAGGACCACAGAAGTAATATTATGCAAATGAGAAATGCCTCTCATCCAAATGAATGAACTCATCTGTCACAATGTAATCACTTTCATTCTCATCTAATTAACAAGGAAGATGGTGTATGTATTAAATGGGCCCTTGATAAAGTTTGAAAAAGCAGTTTGGAAAAAAGTGTAGATTCTCAAGTGGAATTAAAGAAAAACAAAAGGCACTCAAGCAGAAGAGAGAGAGAGAGAGAGATGGAAAAGGGGTGACCATAAGTCCCCGCTATTACCACAGACTCCGCCCATCATAGGGAACTTGACACCTCCCCTCTTACCTGATAGGGAGTGTGTAGTTTCAGCTGGGTAGGGATTGGCTGGAGATGAGGAGCCACAGGTGGACTCTTCTAGGGATCCAATCACTATAACTGGGCTGGTGTTGGGGGAAAGCAGCGCTGCCTTCAGTGGGGCTGCGGAGTTAAACTGGACCACCGACAGACAGCCACTGAAACCTTGGGAATTCAGCCTGGCAATCTCTGGATCCAGCTCACCAGACTCTAAACACAAACGCACACACACACCCATGCACACAACCAAAAAGGCAGAAACAGTCAGTGAGATCAGAGGTAAGTCAGATCATTACGTACTGTAATGGATAATGGTATAGATTAAAATAGATCCCCTACATCAGGGGTGTCAAACTCAATCCATGGATGGCCTATTGTCTGCTGGTTTTTGTTTTTCCCCTTTCAATAAAGACCTAGTCAACCAGGTGAGGGGAGTGCTTACTAATTAGTGATCTTACTTCATCAATCAAGTACAAGGGAGGAGCAAAAACCCGCACATACTCGGCCCCCCACTAATGTGCAGTATACTGATCAATCTAAGGTAAAATAATTAGAATTCATTGCTTTCAGAGTAATACTGATTGATTAGGCAGAAAGTTCAGCTCACAATAAACAAAGTAGATAATGAGAGACCCCAGTAACACTGCTTCTATTTGAAAGTAGATAATGAGAGACCCCAGTAACACTGCTTCCATTTTAAAGTAGATAATGAGAGACCCCAGTAACACTGCTTATATTTGAAAGTAGATAATGAGAGACCCCAGTAACACTGCTTCCATTTGAAAGTAGATAATGAGAGACCCAAGTAACACTGCTTCCATTTGAAAGTAGATAATGAGAGACCCCAGTAACACTGCTTCCATTTGAAAGTAGATAATGAGAGACCCCAGTAACACTGCTTCCATTTGAAAGTAGATAATGAGAGACCCCAGTAACACTGCTTCCATTTGAAAGTAGATAATGAGAGACCCCAGTAACACTGCTTCCATTTGAAAGTAGATAATGAGAGACCCCAGTAACACTGCTTCCATTTGAAAGTAGATCATGAGAGACCCCAGTAACACTGCTTCCATTTGACTGGCTAATATCCAGTAAAACCCTACATTTGCCAGGGTATCTGCCTCACTGGCTCTTCAGAATGACCAAGTGACTATGCATTTAATGGTATGAATTTGCATGGTTATCAGTACCCTTGAGCAAGGCAGTTAACCTACTGTTCCCCGAGCGCCCAAAGACATGGATGTTGATTAAGACATATTTCCGTTGAAGGCATTCAGATGTACAACTGACTAAGTATCCCCCTTTCCCCTTTACCTTTCTTAAAGAAGTCAGTGAGCCGATGGCATTGTACTGCATCACACAAGCTACTGTATCCTGACTGTAACTTTCCCTTCATACAACAGGGGAGCTATTTCTCCTCAGTCAGGCCTCACCTCTCTGTCTCTCTCTCTGTCTCTCTCTCTGTCTCTCTCTCTGTCTCTCTCTCTGTCTCTCTCTCTGTCTGTCTCTCTCTGTGTCTCTCTCTCTGTCTCTCTCTGTCTCTCTCTGTCTCTCTCTGTCTCTCTCTGTCTCTCTCTGTCTCTCTCTTCAATTTTAATTTAGAGGCTTTATTGGAATGGGAAACATATGTGAACATTGCCAAAGCAAGTGAAGTAGATAATAAACTAAAGTGAAATAAACAATAAAAATGAACATTAAACATTACTCACAAACGTTCCAAAAGAATAAAGGCATTTCAAATGTCATTTTGTTTGCAAATAGTTCAAGTACAAAGGGGAAAATAAATAAACATAAATATGGGTTGTATTTACAATGGTGTTCGTTCTACACTGGTTGCCCTTTTCTTGTGGCAACAGGTTACAAATACTGCTATTGTGACGGCACACTGTGGTATTTCACCCAGTAGATGTGGGAGTTTATCAACATTGGGTTTGTTTTTTTTCGAATTCTTTGTGGAATATTTGTGTAATCTGAGGGAAATATGTGTCTCTAATATGGTCATACATTTGGCAGGAGGTGCAGCTCAGTTTCCACCTCATTTTGTGGGCATTGTGCACAGCCTGTCTTTTGAGAGCCAGGCCTGCCTATGGCGGCCTTTTCAATAGCAAGTCTCACACACACACACACACACACACACACACACACACACACACACACACACACACACACACACACACACACACACACACACACACACACACACACACACACACACACACACACACACACACACACACACACACACACACACTACATTTCAATTTGTTAGCGTGATTGATGACAGGCGTCGCTGGGAATGACACAGAATCCACTTTCATGCCAGCTCTTTGATCCTGATATGACACACATACTGTGGCGGGGTTAGAAAAGAAAGTATGGGGAGGACCCGGTCACGCTTTAACATGGTCCATGGCATCTGAGATTACATTCCACTACCACAGAGCATGTATGTGCCGGATGACCGGAGAGCCAGAGGGCAGACCCCTTAGCCCCACGAGTCATTATACCCTACAGCTACTGGATTAGTCTGATTTTATACTAATGGAGCTTTTGGATTAGTCTGACTTTATACTAATGGAGCTTTTGGATTAGTCTGACTTTATACTAATGGAGCTTTCGGATTAGTCTGACTTTATACCAATGGAGCTTTTGGATTAGTCTGACTTTATACTAATAGAGCTTTTGGATTAGTCTGACTTTAGACCAATGGAGCTTTTGGATTAGTCTGGCTTTAGACCAATGGAGCTGTTGGATTAGTCTAATTTCAGATTAATGGAGCTGTTGAATTAGTCTGACTTTAGACCAATGGAGCTGTTGGATAAGTCTGATTTTAGACCAATGGAGCTTTTGGGTTAGTCTGACTTTAAACTAATGGAGTTTTTTGAAAGTTCCTGAATAAGTCAATAACAATATCACAGTAGCTACTGTTTAACTTATTATTGTGACATTCTTGACATTGTTACATATGGATAGAAATGGATTTGCATCTGAAATGAGTAGCAGTGCATTGTGTATTTTTGTATACAGGCATAGTATGGGAGTATTATTTCCACTTGACATGGAATATTTTGTTAATTATATTGTATCAGAATGTACTGTACAACTGTAACTGCTGTATTTTATGTGTCTGTTTCCTTTAATCATTCCTCATTACAACTGAAAGCAGGCCTCCTATTTTAAAACAAAGACATTAGCAATAGGCCTTCATAAAGTGGCCTATTTCCAAAGCAGGGGATAGACAATAATTACACATAAAGACGATATTATTCAGATTTTAAGTAAACAGACACACAACAACGCTCCGATGATAACATGTCATGTCGAACTGTGATTACCTGAGTGAACAAAAAAATAAACATAATAATTGATAATTATTACATACGTATGGGAGCAATTCTCTCTCTATTAGAGCTAAAGAATATCTGTCATCATATTTTCATTTGAACAATCTTTGTCATTTTAACAAGCTTTATGTAAAAGCTTCAGACAGGAGGGATCCTCACGAGCTCTCCAGTTCTGTGATTGAAACATACAGCGAAACACCTCTGAGCTCTATATTAAATCACAATTTCTTTGCAAGTTTTAACTTAAACGGCCTTCTTCGTCATTTGAATGGAGTCTTCTATAACTCACCATGCACTTTCCCCAGGACAACTGACTTGATAGCATTGAATTCTGCATCAGATGTGAGATTGAAGTCTTCCCTTTCGTGCTGGTCAATCTGAAACAAATTGCAGAATAGGACCTGTAAACACTTTGTCGAAAGGTCAAATTGGGGATTTAAAAAAAGACAATTAACACTTTCAGATGATGGAGAATGTACTCTTTCATGTAGACTGTTTAATTAAATCCTGCTCCTCAAAGTTCTTTAAACACATTATCACTTGGCTGTTTAGTATTTGTCATTCAACTAAAAAAAGAAAGTAGTGAAATAGCTTGGAAAGTTTCTCGTTCAAATCAAATCAAAGTTTATTTGTCACGTGCGCCGAATACAACAGGTGTAAACCTTACAGTGAAATGCTTACTTACAGGCTCTAACCAATGGTGTGAAAAAAAGGTATGTGTGTGTGTGTGTGTGTGTGTGTGTGTGTGTGTGTGTGTGTGTGTGTGTGTGTGTGTGTGTGTGTGTGTGTGTGTGTGTGTGTGTGTGTGTGTGTGTGTGTGTGTGTGTGTAGGTAAGTAAAGAAATAAAACAACAGTAAAAATACATTGGAAAAAGACTAGCAGGGCTATATACAGACACCTGTTAGTCAGGCTGATTGAGGTAGTATGTACATGTAGGTATCGTTAAAGTGACTATGCATACATGATGAACAGAGAGTAGCAGAAGCGTAAAAAGAGGGGTTGGCGGGTGGTGGGACACAATGCAGATAGCCCGGTAAGCCAATGTGCGGGAGCACTGGTTTGTCAGGCCAATCTAGGTAGTATGTACATGAATGTATAGTTAAAGTGACTATGCAAATAAGACAAACAGAGAGTAGCAGTAGCATAAAAGAGGGCTTGGGGGGTGGTACACAATGCAAATAGTCTGGGTAACCATTTGGTTACCTGTTCAGGAGTCTTATGGCTTCGGGGGTAAAAACTGTTGAGAAGCCTTTTTGTCATAGACTTAGCACTCCGGTACCGCTTGCCATGCAGTGGTAGAGGGAACAGTCTATGACTGGGGTGGCTGGGGTCTTGAACAATTTTTAGGGCCTTCCTCTGACACCACCTTGTGTAGAGGTCCTGGATGGCAGGCAACTTTGCCCCAGTGATGTACTGGGCCGTACGCACTACTCTCTGAAGTGCCTTGCGGTCGGAGGCCGAGCAATTGCCGTACCAGGCAGTGATGCAACTGGTCAGGATGCTCTCGATGTTGCAGCTGTAGAACCTTTTGAGGATCTCAGTTTAGTTTCCTGAGGGGGAATAGGCTTTGTCGTGCCCTCTTCGCGACTGTATTGGTATGTTTGGACCATTCTAGTTTGTTGTTGATGTGGATACCAAGGAATTTGAAGCTCTCAACCTGCTCCACTCCAGCCCCGTCGATGAGAATGGGGACGTGCTCGGTGCTCCTTTTCCTGTAGTCCACAATCATCTCCTTAGTCTTGGTTACGTTGAGTGATAGGTTGTTATTCTGGCACCACCCGGCCAGGTCTCTGACCTCCTCCCTATAGGCTGTCTCGTTGTTGTCGGTGATCAGGCCTACCGCTGTTGTGTTGTCAGCAACCTAAATGATGGTGTTGGAGTCGTGCCTGGCCATGTAGTCGTGGGTGAACAGGGAGTACAGGAGGGGACTGAGCACGCACCCTTGGGGTGTTGAGGATCAGCGTGGCAGATGTGTTGCTACCTATCCTCACCACCTGGGGGCGGCCTGTCAAGGAAGTCCAGGATCCAATTGCAGAGGGAGGTGTTTAGTGCCAGGATCCTTAGCTTGGTGATGAGCTTTGAGGACACTATGGTGTTGAACGCTGAGCTGTAGTCAATGAACAGAATTCTCACATAGGTGTTCCTTTTTTCAAGGTGGGAAAGGGCAGTGTGGAGTGCAATAGAGATTGCATCATCTGTGGATCTGTTTGGGCGGTATGCAAATTGGAGTGGGTCTAGGGTTTCTGGGATAATGGTGTTGATGTGAGCCATTACAAGCCTTTAAAAGCACGTCATGGCTACAGACGTGAGTGCTACAGCTCTGTAGTTATTTTGGCAGGCTGTCTTTGTGTTCTTGGGCACAGGGACTATGGTGGTCTGCTTGAAGCATGTTGGTATTACAGACTCAATCAGGGACATATTGAAAATGTCAGTGAAGACACCTACCAGTTGGTCAGCACATGCCCGGAGCACACGTCCTGGTAATCCGTCTAGTCCCGCAGACTTGTGTATGTTGACCTGTTTAAAGGTCTTACTCACGTCGGCTAGAGCGTGATCACACAGCCGTCCGGAACAGCTGATGCTCTCATGCATGCCTCAGTGTTGCTTGCCTCGAAGCGAGCATAGAAGTGATTTAGCTCATCTGGTACGATCGTGTCACTGGGCCACTCGCGGCTGTGCTTCCCTTTGTAGTCTGTAATAGTTTACAAGCCCTGCCACATCCGACGAGCGTCGGAGCCTGTGTAGTATGATTCAATCTTAGCCCTGTATTGACGATTTGCCTGTTTGATGATTCGTCGCAGGACATAGCGGGATTTCTTGTAAGCTTCCGGGTTAGAGTCCCGCACCTTGAAAGCGGCAGCTCTACCCTTTAGCTCAGTGCGAATGTTGCCTGTTATCCATGGCTTCTGGTTGGGGTATGTACGTACAGTCACTGTGGGGATGACGTCCTCAATGCACTTATTGATAAAGCCAGTGACTGATGTGGTGTATTCCTCAATGTCATCGGAAGAATCCCAGAACATGTTCCAGTCTGTGATAGCAAAGCAGTCCAGTAGTTTAGCATCTGCTTCATCTGACCATTTTTTTATAGGCCGAGTCTATAGGCTGGTGCTTCCTGCTTTAATTTTTGCTTGTAAGCAGGAATCAGGAGGATAGAGTTGTGGTTGGATTTACCAAAAATGGATGGCAAGGGAGAGCTTTGTGCGCATCTCTGTGTGTGGAGTACAGGTGATCTAGATTTGATTTTCTTCTGGTTGCATGTTTAACATTTCCCTGCGTTAAAGTCTCCGGTCACTAGGAGCGCCGCCTCTGGGTGAGTGGTTTCCTGTTTGATTATTTCCTTATACAGCTGACTGAGAGTGGTCTTAGTGCCAGCATCTGTCTGTGGTGGTATATAAACAGCCACGAAAAGTATAGCTGAGAACTCTCTAGGCAAGTAGTGTGGCCTGCAGTTTATCACAATATACTCAAATTCAGGCGAGCAAAATCTAGATACTTCCTTAGATTTCGTGCACCAGCTGTTGTTTACAAATATGCACAGTCTTACTGGAGTGTGCTGTTCTATCCTGCCGGTGCAGCGTGTATCCCGCTAGCTGAATATCCATGTCGTCATTCAGCCACGATTCCGTGAAGCATAGGATATTACAGTTTTTAATCTTGGTCAGGATATTCGTGATCATACCTAGTCTAGTTAATTGTCCAATGATCACACGTTGGCGAGTAATATTGACGGTAACGGCAGCTTTCCTAGTTCCCTTCTGCGGGTCCGGACGAGGCATCCGGCTCTTTGTCCTCAGCGTCGCTTCTTTTTGCGAATAATTTGGATGTCTGCCCTCTGGGGTGTTTGGAGAATATCGTGTGAGTCCTGCTTGTTGTTGTGGTTGTTGTTGTTGAAGAAGAAATCTTTATCTAATCCGAGGTGAGTGATCGCTGTCCTGATATCCAGAAGGTCTTTTCTTCCGTAAGATACGGTTGCAGAAACAATATGTACAAAATAATTTACAAATATCGTGAAAAAAAACACATAATAGCACAACTGGTTAGGAGACCAACCAGCACCTCTATAAAACATGTTTGGGTGTCCGCAGTGGTAGAAAAAGTACTCAATTGTCATACTCAAGTAAAGATGACTTGAGTAAAAGTCATAAAGTAAAATAATAGTTGAGTAAGTCTTAAAGTCTATGGTTTTAAATGTACTTAAGTACAGAGATAGAAAAAGTACTCAATTGTCATACTTGAATACAAGTAAAAAGTCATTGTCAAATTCCATATATTAAGCAAACTAGTCAGCATGCTTATTATTATTTGTTTATTTATGGACAGACAGGGGCCCACTCCAACACTCTATTTGTGTTTAGTGAGTCCACCAGATCAGAGGCAGTTGGGATGACTGTGTTATATTGATAAGTGCGCAAATGTAACCATATTGCAAGGGAAAGGGACATACCAAGTCAGTTGTACAACTGAATGCCATCAACTGAAAAGTGTCTTCTGCATTTAACCCAATCCCTCTGAATCATATTGCTGTCCTGTCTGAGCATTCTAAATGTAACAAGTACTTTTGGAAGTCAGGGAAAATGTATGGAGTAAAAAGTACATATTTTCTTTAGGAATGTAGTGAAGTAAAAGGAAAAGTTGTCAAAAACATAGATAGTAAAGTGAAGTACAGATACTGCAAAAAGTAATATTTCAGATAGCCTAATGGTTAGAGCGTTGGGCCAGTAACCGAAAGGTTGCTGGATAGAATCCCCGAGGTGACAAGGTACAAATCTGTCGTTCAACCCTGAGCAAGGCAATTAACCTGATGTTCCATGGGTGCTGTGGATGGCAATTAGGGCAGCCCCCCAACCTCTCTGATTCAGAGGCACATTTCAGTTGAAGGCATTCAGTTGTACAACTGACTAGGTATCCCTTTTGATGTATTTTACATTTACATTTACATTTAAGTCATTTAGCAGACGCTCTTATCCAGAGCAACTTACAAATTGGTGCATTCACCTTATGACATCCAGTGGAACAGCCACTTTACAATAGTGCATCTAAATCTTTTAAGGGGGGGGGGGGTGAGAAGGATTACTTTATCCTATCCTAGGTATTCCTTAAAGAGGTGGGGTTTCAGGTGTCTCCGGAAGGTGGTGATTGACTCCGCTGTCCTGGCGTCGTGAGGGAGTTTGTTCCACCATTGGGGGGCCAGAGCAGCGAACAGTTTTGACTGGGCTGAGCGGGAACTGTACTTCCTCAGTGGTAGGGAGGCGAGCAGGCCAGAGGTGGATGAACGCAGTGCCCTTGTTTGGGTGTAGGGCCTGATCAGAGCCTGGAGGTACTGAGGTGCCGTTCCCCTCACAGCTCCGTAGGCAAGCACCATGGTCTTGTAGCGGATGCGAGCTTCAACTGGAAGCCAGTGGAGAGAGCGGAGGAGCGGGGTGACGTGAGAGAACTTGGGAAGGTTGAACACCAGACAGGCTGCGGCGTTCTGGATGAGTTGTAGGGGTTTAATGGCACAGGCAGGGAGCCCAGCCAACAGCGAGTTGCAGTAATCCAGACGGGAGATGACAAGTGCCTGGATTAGGACCTGCGCCGCTTCCTGTGTGAGGCAGGGTCGTACTCTGCGGATGTTGTAGAGCATGAACCTACAGGAACGGGCCACCACCTTGATGTTAGTTGAGAACGACAGGGTGTTGTCCAGGATCACGCCAAGGTTCTTAGCGCTCTGGGAGGAGGACACAATGGAGTTGTCAACCGTGATGGCGAGATCATGGAACGGGCAGTCCTTCCCGGGAGGAAGAGCAGCTCCGTCTTGCCGAGGTTCAGCTTGAGGTGGTGATCCGTCATCCACACTGATATGTCTGCCAGACATGCAGAGATGCGATTCGCCACCTGGTCATCAGAAGGGGGAAAGGAGAAGATTAATTGTGTGTCGTCTGCATAGCAATGATAGGAGAGACCATGTGAGGTTATGACAGAGCCAAGTGACTTGGTGTATAGCGAGAATAGGAGAGGGCCTAGAACAGAGCCCTGGGGGACACCAGTGGTGAGAGCGCGTGGTGAGGAGACAGATTCTCGCCACGCCACCTGGTAGGAGCGACCTGTCAGGTAGGACGCAATCCAAGCGTGGGCCGCGCCGGAGATGCCCAACTCGGAGAGGGTGGAGAGGAGGATCTGATGGTTCACAGTATCGAAGGCAGCCGATAGGTCTAGAAGGATGAGAGCAGAGGAGAGAGAGTTAGCTTTAGCAGTGCGGAGCGCCTCCGTGATACAGAGAAGAGCAGTCTCAGTTGAATGACTAGTCTTGAAACCTGACTGATTTGGATCAAGAAGGTCATTCTGAGAGAGATAGCGGGAGAGCTGGCCAAGGACGGCACGTTCAAGAGTTTTGGAGAGAAAAGAAAGAAGGGATACTGGTCTGTAGTTGTTGACATCGGAGGGATCGAGTGTAGGTTTTTTCAGAAGGGGTGCAACTCTCGCTCTCTTGAAGACGGAAGGGACGTAGCCAGCGGTCAGGGATGAGTTGATGAGCGAGGTGAGGTAAGGGAGAAGGTCTCCGGAAATGGTCTGGAGAAGAGAGGAGGGGATAGGGTCAAGCGGGCAGGTTGTTGGGCGGCCGGCCGTCACAAGACGCAAGATTTCATCTGGAGAGAGAGTATTTTACTTAGTTACTCTACACCACTGGGTGTGCGTTATCATATTCCTTTTACTGGACTTTGTCAGACTAGTACATGTTGGGTCCCTTTTGATGTATTTGACTTAGTTACTCTACACCACTGGGTGTGCGTTATCATATTCCTTTTACTGGACTAGTCAGACTAGTACATGTTGGGTCCCTTTTGATGTATTTGACTTAGTTACTCTACACCACTGGGTGTGCGTTATCATATTCCTTTTACTGGACTAGTCAGACTAGTACATGTTGGGGGGTCGGAAACATGGAAGTAAACACCTCTAAGTGTGCGGTCCACTAAGTGATTACTATGGAAGGGAAGTGCATTAAAATTGTCCAACATATTGGACTCGCCCCCTTCTCTAAGAGGTTTATAAATGGGGTGTCTAAATGTGGGCGTTTGTATGGCCTTGCTGTTATAGTTGGGTTGCTGTACTGTAGTTCAAATTCTCAAAGAAGGGTTAATACAGGATGATCCCAGGCGATATAGACTTTACCTTGCTTCAGCAAATACCCAGCAAGCCATGACCTTCCATTTGTATTGCAGAGCACTTAGTTAAGAACATTAAACTGTAATTAAAAATAGCTACGGGTGATGCGGTGGGGTTAATATCATGTTAACTAGTGGCAGTTTCAGATCACATCAGGGCAATGCCAAACAGGAATACAGAATGATCTAAATAATACATTTTACTATATGGGGTAAAAAACGCAACTTGCTTTCCATGTCTGTCGAAGAATGTCTGAAAAGAAGAATGTCTGAAAAGAAGAATGTCTGAAAAGAAGAATGTCTGAAAAGAAGAATGTCTGAAAAGAAGAATGTCTGAAAAGAAGAATGTCTGAAAAGAAGAATGTCGACCACCTTTGTTGTTACAATTCTTAAAATATGTGTTCAGTCTCCTCACAGATTTCAGTCCCTTACGCTAAAACTTTATCGATTTCGCTCTACTGTTCTCTTGTTTGCCATCCTATTCCTTTAATTATTTAGAATCATTCATGTTGCCTGAAATGTCTCTGAATTGTGAATGAGTGGGCCTACATAACGACTGAGAGTTGGAATGTGTCTATGCATTCTGAGTAAGTACAGCTCTGGAGCAAGGCCTGGGTTTGTGTCCTGCTGTGCAAAGGGCTTGGACTTGATGATAGATACATATGTAGGATCTTAATTTGATGACCCTGTGGCAGGAGAACATTCCTGCAATGCAGGAAAAACTTGTAGTGTATTTGAGGTTTAAAAAGTATCCTGGTGTTTTTCATCAATGACCATTACACATAATCTGAATAATTATTTCCTGTTGCTGTCGGATTATCAAATCAAATCAAATTTTATTTGTCACATACACATGGTTAGCTGATGTTAATGCGAGTGTAGCGAAATGCTTGTGCTTCAAGTTCCGACAATGCAGTGATAACCAACAAGTAATCTAACTAACAATTCAAAAACTACTGTCTTGTACACAGTGTAAGGGGATAAGGAATATGTACATAAGGATATATGAATGAGTGATGGTACAGAGCAGCATACAGTAGATGGTATCGAGTACAGTATATACATATGAGATGAGTATGTAGACAAAGTAAACAAAGTGGCATAGTTAAAGTGGCTAGTGATACATGTATTACATAAGGATGCAGTAGATGATATAGAGTACAGTATATACATATGAGATGAGTATGTAGACAAAGTAAACAAAGTGGCATAGTTAAAGTGGCTAGTGATACATGTATTACATAAGGATGCAGTCAATGATGTAGAGTACAGTATATACGTATGCATATGAGATGAATAATGTAGGGTAAGTAACATCATATAAGGTAGCATTGTTTAAAGTGGCTAGTGATATATTTACATCATTTCCCATCAATTCCCATTATTAAAGTGGCTGGAGTTGGGTCAGTATTTCCCTGATGTCGCAAACTGGCTCAAATTAAGATCCAACATCTGTAGGGTTGGCTTCTCATGTGAGGTTAGCAAAGAACTTGGACTCCATGATAGATACAGAGTCCCAAGAGGTAGAACTACACTATAGAAAGAACCTGCATCACTCTTTATCCACTATCCTCAAGTGGTATCACATCTCACTGTATATTTAAATCTGTTGGGAGTAATGTTATTTTCCTTTTGAATTAGTTTTACTCACCATGATAAATATCCCACACTGCTAACATGTATACACTTACATTTACAGCTCAGCAGGTTAGTTACATTACATATAGGCCTACTTGACTTTAAATACCCCTTGCTGACATTCAAGGCAGTGATTCTCAATATTTTTACATTATGCTACACCCAATTACGTTTTTTTCTGCCTGCAGAACCTCCTCATGTGCAACCAATTTTTAGGCCTATGTTTTTATGAATATTCCCAAGTACCCCTTGTGGATATGCCAGGTACCCCCAGGGGTACTAGTACCTAAGGAAGAGATCCACTGCACCAAGGTAACTGCTCAGCTTTACTTAATTTCGAATGAGAATAAGTTACCTGAATAGTGACAGAATAAATTACCTGAACAGTGACAGAAAAATTTACCTGAGCAGTGACAGAAAAGTTACCTGAACGGTGACAGAATAAGTTACCTGAATGCTGACAGAATAAGTTACCTGAACATGGACAGAATAAGTTACTTGAATAGGGACAGAATAAGTTAAATAAGTTACCTGAACAGTGAGGGAATAAATTACCTGAACACTGACAGTCTCTGAAAGCCTTCTGATGGAGACTCTGTGAAGTTGTCCGTTGGCCAGGTTCTTAACGCTGGTCCTGAACACCTCAGCATCTCTACTGTTCTGCAGCTTGTATTTAACGTCCAGGTAACCTTTGAGAGATATAGAGACAGCTTTAATACCAGGTAACTTTCAGACACATTATGGGACAGTTGTCCAGAAACAGATTAAAATATTCTCATTTGAAAGACCCTTTTAGTCCAGGACTAAAGTTAACTGAAACTCCCATAGAGATGAAACTTGAACAATAATCAACACCATTTAAATGCAGACAGCCACTGAACAATATCACTTCTACATGTGCAGCATTCACAATGAACCCAGAAAATATATATATATATATATATATATATATATATATATATATATTTTTTTTTTACAGCAGTACAGATGTAGGATCTTAAATTGAGCCAATTTGTACAACAGGAGAATAATCCTGCAGCAACAGGGTATGGGAATTATTATGTTGATTATAATTAACTGACATTTTATGCTAGGGCAAAAACAAAAATGTGCAGCCTTGGGGTCCCCAGGACCGAGTTTTGAAAACCCTGTACTAAGCGGATTAATCTTTAATTCCCTATCAATAACAGAGATAATAAATCAAATTAATTTTCATAATTTGCAGGGAATGATGTATCTGAGGGGCTCTGAGTAATACACGGTTGTGTTTGTATTGTCAGTCAGCACCAAACTAAGCATTCACATTCAGATGAATGGACAAATTTGAAATGTATTACATCGCTTAAAAAACACATTCTCACTGATGCTGCAGCACACAAATTATCACTTCATTACAAAGGTGTCTTTTTATCATTAAGCCAACATGAAAGCCCTTCATGACAATTACAATAACATAATTAGAATTCTTCATGGAGGGATTGGGGGTACAAATAATATACTGAACGAAAATACAAATGCAACATGTAAAGTGTTGATATCATGTTTCATGAGCTGAAATAAAAGATCCAAGAAATTATTCATATGCACAAAAATGTATTTATGTCAAATTTTGTGCACATATTTGTTTACCTCCCTGTTAGTGAGAATTTATCCTTTGCCAAGATAATCCATCCCCCTGACAGGTGAAGCATATCAAGAAGCTGATTAAACGGCATGGTCATTACACAGGTGCACCTTGTGCGGGGGACAATTACATTTACATTTACATTTAGCAGACGCTCTTATCCAGAGCGACTTACAAATTGGTGCATTCACCTTATGACATCCAGTGGAACAGCCACTTTACAATAGTGCATCTAAATCTTTTAGGGGGGGGGGGGTGAGAAGGATTACTTATCCTATCCTAGGTATTCCTTAAAGAGGTGGGGTTTCAGGTGTCTCCGGAAGGTGGTGATTGACTCCGCTGTCCTGTGAGGGAGTTTGTTCCACCATTGGGGGGCCAGAGCAGCGAACAGTTTTGACTGGGCTGAGCGGGAACTGTACTTCCTCAGTGGTAGGGAGGCGAGCAGGCCAGAGGTGGATGAACGCAGTGCCCTTGTTTGGGTGCAGGGCCTGATCAGAGCCTGGAGGTACTGAGGTGCCGTTCCCCTCACAGCTCCGTAGGCAAGCACCATGGTCTTGTAGCGGATGCGAGCTTCAACTGGAAGCCAGTGGAGAGAGCGGTGGAGCGGGGTGACGTGAGAGAACTTGGGAAGGTTGAACACCAGACGGGCTGCGGCGTTCTGGATGAGTTGTAGGGGTTTAATGGCACAGGCAGGGAGCCCAGCCAACAGCGAGTTGCAGTAATCCAGACGGGAGATGACAAGTGCCTGGATTAGGACCTGCGCCGCTTCCTGTGTGAGGCAGGGTCGTACTCTGCGGATGTTGTAGAGCATGAACCTACAGGTTCATGCTCAACCTACAATAAAAGGCCACGCTTAAATGTTTCGTCACACAATGCCGCAGATGTCTCAAGTTGAGGGAGTGTGCAATTGAAATGCTAACTGCAGGAATGTTCACCAGAGCTTTTGCCAGAGAATTGAATGTTAATTTCTCTACCATAAGACGCCTCCAATGCCGTTTTAGAGAATTTGCCAATATGTCCTACCGGCCTCCCAAGCACAGACCATGCCAGCCCAGGACCTCCACATCTGGCCTCTTCACCTGCGAGATCGTCTGAGACCGGCCACCCAGACAGCTGATGAAACTGTGGGTTTCCACAACTGAATAATCTCTGCACGAACTGTCAGAAACCATCTCAGGGAAGCTCATCTGCGGGCTCATTGTCCTCACCAGGGTCTTGTCAGTCACGGTCTGTAATTAAATAGTGTTGATTATTGTTGAAGTTGACCTGACTGCAGATCGGCATTTTAACCGACTTCAGTGGGCAAATGCTCACCTTTGATGGCCACTGGCAGGCTGGAGAAGTGTAAGAGGTTGGCACACTCTTCACGGATTAATCCCAGTTTCAACTGTACCGAGCAAATGGCAGACAGCGTTTATGTCGTTGTGTGGGCGAGTGGTTTGGTGATGTCAACGTTGTGAACAGAGTGCCCCATGGTGGGGGTCGGTTATGATATAGGCAGGCATAAGCTATGCACAACGAACACAATTGCATTTTATCAATGGCAATTTGAATGCACAGAGATACCGTGGCAAGGCCCATTGTAGTGCCATTCATCTGCCGCATCACCTCATGTTTCAGCATGGTAATGCCCGGCCCCATGTCGCAAGGATCTGTACACAATTCCTGGAAGCTAAAAATGTCCCAGTTCTTCCATGGCCTGCATACTCACCACTGAGCTTGGATGCTCTGGATCGACATGTACGACAGCGTGTTCGAGATCCCACCAATATCAAGCAACTTTGCACAGCCATTGAAGAGGAGTGGGACAACATTCCACAGGCCACAATCAGCAGCCTGTTCAACTCTATGCGAAGGGGATGTGTCGCGCTGCATGCGGTAAATGGTGGTCACAGCAGATAGTGACTGATTTTCCGATCCACGGCCCTACCTTTTTTTAAAAAGGTATCTGTGACCAACAGATGCATAGCTGTATACACAGTCATGTGAAATCCATAGATTGGGCCTAATGAATGTATTTCAATTGACTGATTTCCTTATATGAACTGTAACTCAATAAAATATTTCACATTGTTGCATGTTACATTTATATTTTTGTTCAGTGTTAATAAAACATGAACTAGTTAAACACATCCACGTGAAAGAAAATAATATTTGAGAGGGTAAGAGTGTTAAATAGACATTAACATGATTTGTGCCATAGGACAAATTAAACAACTATTTTATAAAATGAGGGCGAGGGCCCATTCTTCGATTAAAGCAGAGGGCCATCATATCAGAAAGTCTACAATTACTGAGGCACTGTAAGGTACAGGAGTATTTGAGCCATTTTATGATTTGTGCCCTAGGTAAAAGAAACTCTTATGTAAGTGGAAAGGGCCCATTCCTATATTCAAGTAGAGGACCATCACATTAGATAGGCCACAATTACTGCCACACATTGACATGGGCAGAGTGTAGACTGTCTGCCAGTGGGGCGTCGCTGACCACTCGGAGAAGAAGCTATCCAGGGTTTCCGAGAACAACCGCTCACTGAGCTCTAATTGGACGATCGTTCAGGAAGAAGTGCGTTAACTAACTGAATGACTGTACACTCCACAGTAACACACTTGGCAGTCCATCACACTTCTCAGGACCATAAAAAACATGTATCAGAAGCAACCTTTTTGAATTGCATATTCGTTAGACATACAGCATAGCAGTGGAGGCTGGTGAGGGGAGGCCACCTTATATAGATGGCTGGAATGAAGTGAGCCGTCCCCTTCCTCACCAGCCTCCACTGCAGTACAGTACATGGTAATGTAGAGGCAGTCTTACTGCAACTTCTATACAGTAGAGAATATCAAACTTCTTAAACACCCACTACACTTTGAGTTTCTTTAACCTCTGCAGTTAGTTTTTGACCATGTTGTAGCTAACATTATCTACTTAACCCTTGCATGGTGTTCATGTTTTTGTTATTCAGCCAATGTTCGCAGGTTATTTTTGATAAAATGTGATTTTTGTAAACAAAAAACTATTATAATCAAGACATGGGTGGAATAAATCATGTTCATCTCGAACAAATATAAATAAAACATGGTTTTCATCACTAATGATGTTTATTGTTTTGAACTGAACAAATTGGAAGAACAAATTTTACATTCAGTATTTTATGGAAATGATAAATGAGCACCCCGGTCTACAAAACACATGAGGGACAGAGTTTTTCTGTGTGTGTGTTGCAAATGTATTTCTTGCACTTGATGCATGTGTCCTTGTTTTCCTGTCCTTCTTGGGTCCACACACATCGCAATGCTTCTTCTTGTTGCCCAGCTCCTCAAGAAAGAGCCGTCTCCTCTGGAGCTTCCCTCTGTTCCAATCTGGGTTCAATGCCATCCAGTTGACAAACGCGTTGTACGCCGAAATGTCCAAGATGTTGAAGAATATCACAAGTGGCCAGCATAGGGTTTTTCTTTTGCAGCTATAGCCAGTCACCAGCTTTTTGAAATTGTCCACCCCTTTGTGGCATTATGATTTCTGATTTTATGTTCCTGGCCACAGATTCTCCCATCGATATGCAGCGTACTCATGAGTACCACATTTTCCCCTTTCTTTGGCATGTAGGACACTAGGGACGTGTCGGCCGTGAACACAAACTTAGAGGAATTGATAGGCCTGTTACGTGTATTCAACAGCTGAGGTGGGAGCTCTGACTTGTTTTTTCGTACTGTTCCTACCATCGTCAGCTTCCTCGAGGAGCTCCTGTCCCAGCTTGTGCGAAGTAAAAAAGTTATTACATGTAATGTTGTGGCCACGGAGTCCCTGTTACGTCCAGGACAAACTGCATCCCTTGGTTCTTCTCAGGGGCTCCTACATCTGGCTTCCCTGTTCTTAACTGACTTGCCTAGTTAAATAAAGGTTAAATAAAACATGTATAAAACAATACACTTGCAAGTTCCACGCATATGAGGAAGCAGCATCACAGGCAGCCCAGATCTTGATTCCATATTTTCTGGGTTTAAACAGTTTGCACTGCCTGAAGGGGCAGCGGCCTCTAAATGGCATAAGCTGCTCATCAACAGTAACGTTTGGCCCAGGGTTGTAAAACAGGGGAAGGCGGTCCACCCACTTGTACCACACTGACCTGATTGCAGCTATCTTGTCTCTCTGTCGCCGAGCTGGTCTGGTGTCTTGATTATCGAAGCGCATAATCCTGGAAAAAATGTGGAAGTTTTCTAGAGACATTGTTGCATGGAAAGGTTCTATGCCAGTTTCTGCATCCCGCAGGGATTCTGTGGATTCCCCATTGGATCTGAAAACACCAGCAAGGATAAGAACCCCAAAATATGCATGTAAATGAGTTTGGTCCATCTCCTTCTATTTCTCTCCAAAAACACCAGTCCAGAATGATTTTCTGGATGGTGTCTGGGATGAACAGTTCAAAAGGAGACTATGTCCTGCAGATTTGTAACCACCATCCGCATCGGCCCTGGTTGCATCCTTATCACATTGGCAGCCATGCAGGGTGGCTCACTCCTTAGGCAGGCAGACCATTCAATTTCACAATTTTTTGACATCCATATTTCTCCTCCTGCAGGCTGTTGATGAGCTGGTTGCTGACGGACTGGTCCTGGGGCTGGCTGAGGGTCAATCTCATCCTCTTCTTCAAAAACACTGTCAGACTCCGAATTGACAGGGACATTAGCTTCTCTCTCGGCAAAAGAATTCTAAGGCCCCTCTGAGTAGAGATTATTTTTTCCATACTGATTGATTGTTGTAAGAAGGCACACAGCAACCTTTGTTTCATTTTTACTTGCTTTCACCTACACACACACTTTTCTACACTTTTATTACGAACACCACATACGTAATATAAATGTGTAGGGGGGTGCACAGAATGCACATAATGAAAATGTGTTATTTTACATGTTCTTCACAGAAAATGAGCCAAGGCCGATGAGTCTCAAGTCTCAAATAATGAATTGTGTCATTTTTATTTGAGTAAACATTAAAAATGTGTCCCACAGACCCGAACACCAGACAAGGGTTAAAGGAATTTACTGTGTAGCTGGAGACACTAGTAGTAGCCTAGCTACCAGGCAAAATATATTCATTTTATATTCAAACTCTCCTCGTTAATATCACATCTAACACAGGACAAACAGAAGATCCAAATCAAATCAAAAAGAGGCCTGGCAAGTTGATAAACTGTCCCTTTGTATTGAGATATGTTGACTATATTTACTATCAAGAAAGACATATTTTGCACTTTCTTACTCTTACTGAGATATCTTGCATGTGCTCTCTTAGAACAACGGACAATGCCACACATGTTACTGTGGATGAATTAAGAAGCAGTGGTGTCTGACAAGCCTGGTGTCTACAGGGACTTGGAGACTCAAATTAATCCAAATGAATCTGCTAGTGGAGGAAAATGAGCAGCGAGATGAGGACCTGCTCAGTTCAGCAGCTGTTTCCAACCATGCTCTCTCTATCCCCCCCTCTCTCTTCCCAATCCCCCCTCTTTCTATCCCCCCCTCTCTCCCAACCCTCTTCAGCCCACCCCCCTCTCTCTCCTCTCCCCACCCTCCATCTCTCTATCTCCTCTCTCACTCCCCAAACCCTCTCCCCACCCCCCTCTCCATCTCACCTCTTTCCCAACCCTCTTCCCCCACCCCTCTCTATCTCCTCCCTCTCTCTCCCAAACCTCTCCCCACCCCCTCACCATCTCCCCCTCTCCCAAACCTCTTCCACCCACCCCCTCTCTCTATCTCCTCCCTCTCTCTCCCTCAACACCCCCCCCCCTCGCTCTCACTTACAGTCATTGTTAATAACCTTTCTAAATGTAGTAATACGACATAACTAATATCACAGGTTGGATTTTGAAATCCCTCTGCCTCTTACCATTCCTATTGAGCAGCACAGCCAGGTACTCTCTATAGTAGGAGCTGACGTAGAGGAGCAGCGCGGGACTCTGGGAGCTACGGAAGCTGAATGACACGTTCTCTCCCCGTAGCTTGAGGTCAGAGTAAATGGAGGAGGACTGGGTGCTGATGTTCCTGTTCAGCTCATACGGCTCCTTGAATGTGTACTGGACCGATGTCCCAGGTTTGAAGTCAGCCGAGACCTCTGGAGGACAAGGAAGTAAAATAGGGGGGTTCTGGGTTGAATTGAATGGTTTTGCGCTTACTCTTATGTGGATGATGTTAAAAAATACTTGGTGTTCTGATGTGATTAATAAGGAGCATCCAAACGATGCACTTAATGCATTTATGAAATTGCTTCTTCCAAGTATTGATAAACATGCACCTGAACACTGACTGATAGAACTGTTAGGGCTCCATGGATTGATGAGGAATTGAACAAATGTATGGTTGAAAGAGATGAGCAAAAGTAGTGGCTAATAAGTCTGGCTGCACATCTGACTGGCTGACTTACTGAAATTGAGAAATGATGTAACTAAACTCAACAAAAAGAAGAAGAAACTGTATTATGAAGCAAAGATCAATGATATAATGAATGATGAAAAAAAAACATTTGATAGAGCCAATTATTGTAATGGTTAATTCATTAGCAAAATGGGAAAACTCAGGCAGGAAATGCCAACAACGAACAGTGAGCCATTCTACTCATGAATAAAACATCATAATAATGAAAGAAAAGCATTGCAAGTTAGAATTTTGTAAGGTTAGGTGGACAGGTGGAAAAATATTGTTATCGATCAATAATGACAAACCTCCTGCCATTGACAACTTCAATGGAAAGCTACTGTGAATGGTAGATGACTCTATTGCCACTCCTATCTGTCATATCTTTCATCTGAGCCTAGAGGAAAGTCTTTGTCCTCAGGTCTGGAAGGAAAAGCCAAAGTCATGATGCTACCCAAGAGTGGTAAAACAACCTTTATTGGTTCTAACAGCAGACCCATCACCTTGCTGCCAGCTATTAGCAAATTGTTGGGTAAATTAGTGTTTGACCAAATACAATGCTACTTCTCTGGAAACAAATTAACAACAGACTTCTAGCATGCTTATAGACAAGGGCACTCAACATGTACTGCACTGACACAAATGACTGATGATTGGCTGAAAGAAATTGATAATAATACGATTTTGGGAGCTGTACTGTTCGAATTCAGTGCAGCCTTTGATATTATTGACCATAACCTGCGATGAGAAAACTTGTTTTATGTATTTTCAGCCCCATGCCATATCATGGATTCAGAGCTACAGTTGAAGTCGAAAGTTTACATACACTTAGGTTAGAGTCATTAAAACTCTTTCAACCACTCCACAAATTTCTTGTCAATACACTATAGTTCTGGCAAGTCGGTCAGGACATCTACTTTGTGCATGACAAATAATTTTTCCAACAATTGTTTACAGACAGATTATTTCACTTATAATTCACTGTATCACAATATTTCCAGTGGGTCAGAAGTTTACATACACTAAGTTAACTTTGGCTTTAAACAACTTGGAAAAATCCTGAAAAATATGTCATGGCTTTAGAAGCTTCTGATAGGCCAATTGACATAATTTGAGTCAATTGGAGGTGTACCTGTGGATGTATTTCAAGGCCTACCTTCAAACTCAGTGCCTCTTTGCTTGACATCATGGAAAAAGCGAAAGAAACAAGCCAAGACCTCAGAAAAATAATTGTAGACCTCCACAAGTCTGTTTCATCATTGGGAGCAATTTCCAAATGCCTGGAGGTACCACGTTCATCTGTACAAACAATAGTACGCAAGTATAAACACCATGGGACCTCGCAGCCGGCATATCGCTCAGGAAGGAGACGCGATCTGTCTCCTAGAGATTAATGTACTTTTTGGTGTGAAAAGTGCAAATCAATCCCAGAACAACAGCAAAGGACCTTGAGGATGCTGGAGGAAACCGGTACACTTCACAAAATAGATGGAGTCATGAGGAAGGAAAATTATGTGCATATATTGAAGCAACATCTCGAGACATCAGTCAGGAAGTTAAAGCTTGGTCGCTAATGGGTCTTCCAAATGGACAATGACCCCAATCATACTTCCAAAGTTGTGGCAAAATGGCTTAAGGACAACAAAGTCAAGGTATTGGATTGGCCATTACAAAGCCCTGACCTCAATCCCAAGGAAAATGTGTGGTCAGCACTGAAAAAGAGTGTGCAAGCAAGGAGGCCTATAACAAACCTGAGTCAGTTACACCAGCTCTGTCAAGAGGAATGGGCCAAAATTCACCCAACTTATTGTGGGAAGCTTGTGGAAGGCTACCCTAAATTTTTGACCCAAGTTAAGCAATTGAAAAGCAATGCTACCAAATACTAATTCAAATCAAATTTTATTTGTCACATACACATGTTTAGCAGATGTTAATGCGAGTGTAGCGAAATGCTTGTGCTTCTAGTTCCGACAATGTAGTAATAACCAACAAGTAATCTAACTAACAATTCCAAAACTACTGTCTTATACACACAAGTGTAGGGGGATAAAGAATATGTACATAAAGATATATGAATGAGTGATGGTACAGAGCGGCATAGACAAGATACAGTAGATGGTATCGAGTACAGTATATACATATGAGATGAGTATGTAAACAAATTGGCATAGTTAAAGTGGCTAGTGATACATGTATTACATAAAGATGCAGTAGATGATACAGAGTACAGTATATACATATACATATGAGATGAATAATGTAGGGTATGGAAACATTATATTAGGTAGCATTGTTTAAAGTGGCTAGTGATATATTTTACATCATTTCCCATCAATTCCCATTATTAAAGTGGCTGGAGTTGAGTCAGTGTGTTGGCAGCAGCCACTCAATGTTAGGGGTGGCTGTTTAACAGTCTGATGGCCTTGAGATAGAAGCTGTTTTTCAGTCTCTCGGTCCCAGCTTTGATGCACCTGTACTGACCTCGCCTTCTGGATGATAGCGGGGTGAACAGGCAGTGGCTCGGGTGGTTGTTGTCCTTGATGATCTTTATGGCCTTCCTGTAACATCGGGTGGTGTAGGTGTCCTGGAGGGCAGGTAGTTTGCCCCACAACGTGATGCGTTGTGCAGACCTCACTACCCTCTGGAGAGCCTTACGGTTGTGTGTGGAGCAGTTGCCATACCAGGCGGTGATACAGCCCGCCAGGATGCTCTCGATTGTGCATCTGTAGAAGTTTGTGAGTGCTTTTGGTGACAAGCCAAATTTCTTCAGCCTCCTGAGGTTGAAGAGGCGCTGCCGCGCCTTCTTCACGATGCTGTCTGTGTGGGTGGACCAATTCAGTTTGTCTGTGATGTGTATGCCGAGGAACTTAAAACTTGCTACCCCCTCCACTACTGTTCCATCGATGTGGATAGGGGGGTGTTCCCTCTGCTGTTTCCTGAAGTCCACAATCATCTCCTTAGTTTTGTTGACGTTGAGTGTGAGGTTATTTTCCTGACACCACACTCCGAGGGCCCTCACCTCCTCCCTGTAGGCCGTCTCGTCATTGTTGGTAATCAAGCATATCACTGTTGAGTCGTCCGCAAACTTGATGATTGAGTTGGAGGCGTGTGTGGCCACGCAGTCGTGGGTGAACAGGGAGTACAGGAGAGGGCCCAGAACGCACCCTTGTGGGGCCCCAGTGTTGAGGATCAACGGGGTGGAGATGTTGTTGCCTACCCTCACCACCTGGGGGCGGCACGTCAGGAAGTCCAGTACCCAGTTGCACAGGGCGGGGTCGAGACCCAGCTTGGAGGGTATTATGGTGTTAATTGCAGAGCTGTAGTCGATGAACAGCATTCTCACATAGGTATTCCTCTTGGCCAGATGGGTTAGGGCAGTGTGCAGTGTGGTTGAGATTGCATCTTCTGTGGACCTATTTGGGCGGTAAGCAAATTGGAGTGGGTCTAGGGTGTCAGGTAGGGTGGAGGTGATATGGTCCTTGACTAGTCTCTCAAAGCAATTCATGATGACGGAAGTGAGTGCGACGGGGCGGTAGTCGTTTAGCTCAGTTACCTTAGCTTTCTTGGGAACAGGAACAATGGTGGCCCTCTTAAAGCATGTGGGAACAGCAAACTGGGATAGGGATTGATTAAATATGTCCGTAAACACACCAGCCAGCTGGACTGCGCATGCTCTGAGGGCGCGGCTGGGGATGCCGTCTGGGCCTGCAGCCCTGCGAGGGTTAACACGTTTAAATGTTTTACTCACCTCGGCTGCAGTGAAGGAGAGGCCGCATGTTTTGGTTGCAGGCCGTGTCAGAGCACTGTGTTGTCCTCAAAGCGGGCAAAAAAGTTATTTAGTCTGCCTGGGAGCAAGACATCCTGGTCCATGACGGGGCTGGTTTTCTTTTTCAAACAGAAAATGCTATTGAATATGTACTGCTATGCGTAACACCCGTGGCTCCATCAAGTAGGATTTGCAATGTCGAATGAACCTCTTTTACGGCAGAGTTTACGACAAAGGCTGGTCTTCAAAAGTATAACCATTACATATTGCCGTTTACCTCAGCTCATTGGCTATCTTGCAAGTTAGATTTCAAGATGATCAGTGGTCATTGGGCCAAAATACAGTCAATCAACAATAGACCGGTCCTATCTTGGTGCGCAATGAGGTCATTGATTGGTGTCTTCAAATCGGTTTGTTTCATGCAATACGTCCCAGGAAAATAACCATCAAGTATGGTTGTGTTAGTAACAACCAGAGGATTGCAACCATGACTGGATAAACGTTTGTTTAGTGTGTGTAATTACCACGAACGTATCGTCCAAAGTTGAATGAGATGGAAATCACGACGCAAGCGGTTTACAAATGTTGTGTGTTAGGCTATAAAAATGGATTTTATCAAACAAAACGAACATTCACTGTGTAGTTGGCATTGCCACCAGAGGAAGATATTCAATGGTAAGCGATTTATTTTATTGTAATTTCGGACTTTCATGACGCTAATGCTTGGTTGGTAAATGCTAGTAATACTTGTGTGTGCGTGGCGCCGTCCCCAGAGAATAGAATGTTTGCTTTTGCAGTAACAGCTTTTTGAAATCTGACATAGCGGCTGGATTAATAAGACGTTCAACTTTTAAATGATGTAAGATTCATGTTTTTACAATGTTAGCTCTCTGCAGTTTCACCGGATGTTGGCCTGGTGGGACGTTAGCGTCTCACCTACCCTAGAGAGGTTAACACAGTGTCCAAAGAAGAGCCAGATGTATACAGAAAGGTGTCGTCTGCGTCGAGGTGGATCAGGGAATCACCCACAGCATGAGCGACATCGTTCATATTAACAGAGAAGAGAGTCGGCCCGAGAATTGAACCCTGTGGTACCCCAATAGAGACTGCCAGAGGTCCGGACAACAAGCCCTCCGATTTGACACACTGAACTCTGTCTGAGAAGTAGTTGGTGAACCAAGCGAGGCAGTCATTTGAGAAACCAAGGCTGTTTAGTCTGCCGATAAGAATATGGAGATTCACTGGGTCGAAAGCCTTGGCCAGGTCAATGAAGACGGCTGCACAGTACTGTATTTTATCGATGGCGGTTATGATATCGTTTAGTACCTTGAGCGTGGCTGAGGTGCACCCGTGAGCAGCTCAGAAATCGGATTACACAGCGGAGAAGGTACGGTGGGATTCGAAATGGTCAATGATCTGTTTATTAACGTGGCTTTCGAAGACTTTAGAAAGGCATGGCAGGATGGATATAGGTCCATAACAGTTTGGGTCTCGTGTCATCCCCTTTGAAGAGGGGGATGACCGCAGCAGCTTTCCAATCTTTAGGGATCTCGGACGATACAAAAGATAGGTTGAACATACTGGTAATAGGGGTTGCAACAATGGCGGCGGATAATTTTAGAAAGAGACGGTCCAGGTTGTCTAGCTGATTTGTATGGGTCCAGGTTTTGCAGCTCTTTCAGAACATCTGCTATCTAGATTTGGGTGAAGGAGAAGCTGGGAGGCTTGGGCAAGTAGCTGCGAAGGGTGCGGAGCTGTTGGCCGGGGCTGGGGTAGCCAGGAGGAAAGCATGGCCAGCCGTAAAGAAATGCTTATTAAAATTCTCAATTATCGTCAATTTATTAGTGGTGACAGTGTTACCTAGCCTCAGTGCAGTGGGCAGCTGGGAGGAGGTGCTCTTATTCTCCATGGACTTTACAATGTCCCAAAACTTTTTGGAGTTAGAGCTACAGGATGCAAATTTCTGTTTGAAAAAGCTAGCCTTTGCTTTCCTGACTGACTGCGTGTATTGGTTCCTGACTTCCCTCAAATGTTGCATATCGCGGGGACCATTCGATGCTAGTGCAGTCTGACACGGGATGTTTTTGTGCTGTTCGAGGGCAGTCAGGTCTGGACAGAGAATAAAAGGAGCAGATTTCTGGGCACGGTAGAATAGATTCAGGGCATAATGTACAGACAGGGGTATGATGGTGTGAGGGTACAGTGGAGATAAACCCAGGTACCGAGTGATGATAAGAGAGGTTGCATCTCTGGACGGGCTAGTTATGCTGGGTGAGGTCACCACATGTGTGGGAGATTGGACAAAGGAGGTATCTGAGGCATGTTGAGTGGGACTAGGGGCTCCGCAGTAAACTAAGACAACAATAACTATCCTAAACAACAGTGTACAAGGCATATTGACATTTGAGAGAGACATAAAGCGATGCATAAAGCAATCACAGGTGTTGATTGGGATAGCTAGTTAAGGCAACAACGGGTAAGACAACAGCTGATCAGCTAAGACAACAACAACAGGTAAAATGGCGATGAATGGGCAGAGAGGGTCAGTTAACTACACACAGGGCCTGAGTTGGGGCCGACAGATTAACAAAAAAAATACAAAATTAAGGACCGTGATTAATGAACAGTCCAGCAGGCATCCGCTATGTAGCCAAGTGATCATAGGGTCCAGTGAACAGCAATAGATGGAACAGGGAAGCCGTGGGGTAGTTGTTACTACACTAGAACGCGGGACACACAGAGTTTAAAGTTAGCAGGCTTGCGTAAGTAGAAGCGTCTGCTCTGACGTCCGGCAAAGGCCGGTTGAGGGCTCAGCGGATGGAGTTAAGTCGGCGGACCAATCGTGGTGGTACGGCGGGGTGCCGTGTCGATAAAGGGTCCAGACCAGATGGCGAAAGAGGTAATTGTAGTTGTAGTAATTTCGTTTGCTAGCCGGGAGATGCGCCTGGCTTGAGGCTAATTGGCGCTAGCTTCGGGGCAGGGGCGTTAGCCACTATAGCCACTTGGTAGCAGCTAGCTAGCAGTGATGATCCAATGCAAAGGTCCAGAGCTTACGGCAAGGATCCAGTGGAGTGGTGAATTCTAGCCATGTTGGGATAGAGTCCGGAAGGCATCGGCTGAGTAGCTGGGTGAACAGAGAGTAGGCCGGGAGGTGGGTCTGGCTCAGGGCTAGCTTTGGGGCTGGGTCACTCAGTGGCAGCTAGCTAGCTGTGATGATCAGGAGTAATGCTCCAGGGTTTACGGCAGGAATCCGGCGTTGTTGTGGAGAAAACAGTCCGATGCTGGCAAGTATTATCCTGGCAAAAAAACAAACAGCTGGTGTCTGTGCAGAAGGAAAGGCCACTAACAATGGCTAAAATAGCTAGTAGCTAATGGCTAGTCTCTGATGGAGGTTCTGGCTATTAGGTCTAAAACAATAGCGGATCCGTGTCACATTGGGTGAGGCGGGTTACCGGGAGGTATATTTAATTTAAAAATGGAAAAGAGATTGAAAAGAGATTGAAATATATACAAAAAACGAAAAATACAAAAGTCCACGAGAGGACAACACTGCTACGCCATCTTGGATTTAAAATCCCCCATATGGTGGGAGCAAATAAGTTTGGAATGTACTGAATGTAGGGAAAGCAATCACGTGGCAGGCATAGATAAGGGGAGAGAGCCATGGATTAGTGATGAAGGGGGTCGAGGTCAGGTCAGGTCACGTTAAGGGAGAAAGAAAAGTTTATGGCCCGTATCACTTAGTGTCCTGCCTAGCAGTAATGATACAATGTTTGTTCAGATGGTAGGAGGAGACTCAGCCTAGGAGAAAATGTTAAATATCTTGTGTATCTTGCTTGTGTGAAAATGTCTTTGTCTAATGCAGCTGTATTGGACTTCTGGGAAGAATAAAATTGGTTTAAGCTTTCATAGTGTCCATCAAGTTTTTACTCTGAGAATTAGAACCATGTGGATGATTCAACCATACATGCATCTGCAACAACAGCTAATGAAGTCACTGAAATCATTAACAAACAGTTGCAGTCTGTTTTGGAATGAGTGGCCAGTAATAAACTGGTTCTGAATATCTTTAAAACTAAGATAATTGTATTTGGTACAAATAGTTCCCTAAGTTCTTGACCTTAGCTGAATCTGGTAATGAATGGTATGGCTAAACAAGTTGAGGAGACTAAATTACTTGGTGTCACCTTAGATTGTAAACTTCCATGGACAAAACATATAGATTCAATGGTTGTAAAGATAGGGAGTGTCACGCCCTGACCTTAGAGGGCCTTTTTTATTCTCTATTTGGTTAAGTCAGGGTGTCAGCTGTTTGTCGTTGTCTCTGATTGGGGATCATACTTAGGCAGCCCTTTTTCCCACCTTAGATTGTGAGATATTGTTTTTGTGTAGCTGCCTGTGAGCAGCCCAGAACGTCACATTTCACTTTTCCTCTGTATTTGTTTTGGTGAGTTTCATTGATTAAAACATGTGGAACTCTAAGTACACTGCGCCTTGGTCCGCTCATTTCAACGCACGTGACAGGGAGAGGTCTTTTCGTAATAAAGAGATGCTCTTCTTTATTGATACCATACTCCACAAAGCAAATCCTGCAGGCTCTAGTTTTATCTTATCTTGATTATTATCCAGTATTCCTGTATGGTCAAATGCAGCAAATAAATACCTAGTTAAGCTGCAGCTGACCCAGAACAGAGTGACACATCTTGTTCTTGATTGTAATCAGAGGGATAATATTAATACAATGCATGCCCGTTTGTCTTGGCTAAGAGTTGAGGAAAGACTGACTGCGTCACTTTTATGAGAAACATTAATGTGCTGGGAATTCCAAATTGTTTGCATAGTCAACTTAAACACAGCACTGACACACACACTTACCCAACCAGACATACCACCAGGGATCTTTTCACAGTCTCCAGGTCCAGAACAAATTCAAGGAAATGTACAGTATTAAATAGCCAAGAGTGCATGGAACCCCCTTCCATCTTATATAGCACAAGTGAAACGCAAACCTGGTTTCGAAAACAAATAAAGCAACACTTTGCGGCACAACACCTCTCCCCTTGTGACCTACTTGTGTGTAAGTACTGACATGTACAGTATCAGTCAAAAGTAAGTACACCTAATCATTCACACATTTTTCTTTATTTATGCTATTTTCTAAATTGTAGAATAATAGTGAAGACATCAAAACCATGAAATAACCAAAGTGTTAAACAAATCAAAATATATGTATGTTTTAGATTCTTCAAAGTAGCCACCCTTTGCCTTGATGACAGCTTTGCACACTCTTGGCATTCTCTGAACCAGTCCAACTCATCCCAAACCATTTCAATTGGGTTGAGGTCGTGTGATTGTGGAGGCCAGGTCATCTGATGCAGCACTCCATCACTGTTCTTGGTCAAATAGCCCTTACATAGCCTGGAGGTGTGTTTTGGGTCATTGTCCTGTTGAAATACAAATGATAGTCCCACTAAGTGCAAACCAGATGGGATGGCGTATTGCTGCCAAATGCTGTGGTAGCAATGCTGGTTAAGTGTGCCTTGAATTCTAAATAAATCAGTGTCACCAGCAAAGCACCCCCACACCATCAACCTCCTCCTCCATGCTTCACAGGGGAACAATACATGCAGAGGTCATCCGTTCACCTACTCTACGTCTTACAAAGACATGGCGGTTGGAACCAAAAATCTCACATTTTGACTCATCAACCCAAAGGACAGATTTCTACCGGTCTAATGTCCATTGCTCGTGTTTCTTGGCCCAATCAAGTCTTTCTTATTGGTGTCCTTAGGTTTTGCAGCAATTCAACCATGAAGGCCTGATTCACGCAGTCTCCTCTGAACAGTTCATGTTGAGATATGTCTGTTACTTGAACCCTGTGAAGTATTTATTTGGGCTGCAATCTGAGGTGCAGTTAACTCTAATGAACTTATTGTGTACAGCTGAGCTAACTGCTTCGTTTTGTTTAACAATTTTTGGTTACTACATGATTCAATGTCTTATTTCATAATTTTAAAATCTTCACTTATTATTCTACAAAGTAGAAAATAGTAAAATAAAGAAAAACCCTGGAATGAGAAGGTGTCCAAACTCTTGACCGATACTGTATGTAAATGGTAAATTATTTGGTCTGTAATGCATTTTTTGTTATATGTCGGACCCCAGTAAGACTAGCTGTCGGCATTGGCATCAGCTAATGAAGATCCTACTAAAGCAAATCAAATAGCAATCAATGGTATTGTGTCTTTCACTTTGCTTTGTATTCTTTACAAAGATTTTGTCAACTCTGTTAACATTCTGTCCTTGCCTTAACTATTATTAAGCCAATGCAGAGTTTTGAACATGTATTTAAAACGTCAATATATTTAATAACCCACTTCTTTGTTTTTCTATAAAATGTTCTTCTTACAGACATAATTAACACTATTATGACCTTGTTACTTACAGAACAATACACTCTAACTGACAAGAGCTAGACTGTGGAGTAGTCGAGCATCTATAACAAGAACACTAATTAAGAACAGTCTTCAAGTGTTGTGACGAGCGGCTTGGCATGCGATAAAGAGGTCAATGGAACTCGACCCCAAAATGTGGAAATGCCATGGAAATGAATCACGCTTCAACATCCGGCTGTCTGGTTGACCAATCTGCCACAATGGATAGTGACAACTGTAAAGTTTGGTTGAGGAGGAATAATGGTCTGAGGCAGTTTGCATGGTTCGGGCTAGGCCCTTTAATTCCAGTGAAGGGAAATCGTAACGCTACAGCATACAATGACATTCTAGACAATTCTCTGCTTCCAACTTTGTGGCAACAGTTTGGGGGCGGCCCTTTTCGGTTTCAGCATGATAATGCCACTGAGCACACAGCAATGTCCATAAAGAAATGGTTTGTTGAGATGGTTTGGAAGAACTTGACTGGCCTGCACAGAGCCCTGACCTCAACTCCCTCAAACACCTTTGACGAATTGGAACGCCGACAGCGAACCAGGCCTAATCGCCCAACATTTTTGGCTGAAGCAACTCCCTGCAGCAATATTCTAACATCTAGTGAAAAGCATTCCCAGAAGAGTAGAGGCCTTTATAGCAGCAAACTGCATACGCCCATGATTTTGGAATGAGATGTTCGATGAGCAGGTGTCCACATACTTTTGGCTATGTAGTGTAAGTAACCACATTGTGGGCCTGTTACAGTGCATACATCATGACAGATTTGACAAATATCGTCTTTGTTAGAAGAGATTTGAATGTGCTCAAGTCTGGTCAATGGAACCTCTGTATTCCGTTGACGACGTTACCACATCTACTGTGTCAGTCAGCACTGCCACCATAACTACTACATAAGTCATTCTTTATTCATTACTCAACACATCCAATTTTCCAGCCTGCGTCATACAGTTGACCTGCTGATGGCGATGACTCAGAGACATCAAAAGGTGTACAGAAAACACTCCTATATTATTAAGCTCTTGATGTAGCTAAATCACACAGCTGGTAAGTGCATGTTAAGTCGTGTTTTTACTCAAGCTCGCTAAGAGGGTCCTCAGAAATAATATGGATTCTTCATTTTTTGATAGTCATCGTTTAATATGTAAAAATTCTAAATAGCTGTTCTGGAAAGAATTGGAGCCTCTAGAGCATTTCAGACGGTTGCTAGGGGACCTTTTTACCAAATAATGTGTTTTTATGATTGTGTTTTGCTTTTCATGTACTGTTGTGTATAATAACGTGCTGTCTTGTTGTGTATGTGAATGTGTAGTTTAACATGTTTATTGTATTTTGATGTGTATTGTGGTGCTATACAGGCCTCATCTGGAAAAGAGACCTTGGTCTCAGCATTGACTCCCTGTCAAAATAAAGGTTAAATAAAATGCCCACTCCTTGGTAGGAAGTTACTAAGGGTCAAAATCAAATGACTACAAATATATATATATATATATATATAAATATGTTCTGTAGAGCTAACCGTATGTTAGCCATTAATTTAATATGGTTATATTTTGTACATTTTTATTTAACCTCATTCTGACTAGGCATGTCAGTTAAGATACTGTAACCATGGCAATAGTTTAGAATAGATTGTAGTGTAATAACATATAAACATGTCCTCTGGTGTTGTGTTGACTGCATCAACATGAACACCACATCCTCTCATGTGGCTGATGAGATGATCACCAGAACCTCAGAGCTTAGAGGTCGATGTGATGCTCATGGTCTATTTACCTCTCTGGCAGAAGGGGCCTGCATAGGCTGAGAGGCCACAGTCGCAGGAGAAGCCGTTGTACATCTCCACGCACCTCCCTTGGTTTTGGCACAGCTCCCCGTAGCTGCTGCAGTGTCCCGGGCAGCCCGGCCTCACCCCGGGCGTGATCTTGGCCCTCTCCTCCAGGTCCAGTGTCCTCCCGTTCAGCTGTAGCGAGCGGATACACCCCAGGAAGCCTTTCATTCTGGAGGCTGTGCCACCTGTCAACACCCAACACAGCACACAGTAAAAACCCATTGTTCCTGTTTCTCTATCTGAAATTCCAAGGGTAGTGGATAAGTAAGATATCCTATAGGTTATGTACAGTACATGTATCTCCTGCCAACACACAAAGCAGAGTAGTCAACCGCTTTGTTCCCATTTCTTTATGCTACTTTCTCTATTTCACCTTAGTCTGTGTGACGGGGCACGCACCAGAGCTATGTGACACGTCACCCAGCCGCCCTGTGACGGGGCACGCACCAGAGCTATGTGACACGTCACCCAGCCGCCCTGTGACGGGGCACGCACCAGAGCTATGTGACACGTCACCCAGCCGCCCTGTGACGGGGCACGTACCAGAGCTATGTGACACGTCACCCAGCCGCCCTGTGACGGGGCACGTACCAGAGCTATGTGACACGTCACCCAGCCGCCCTGTGACGGGGCACGTACCAGAGCTATGTGACACGTCACCCAGCCGCCCTGTGACAGGGCACGTACCAGAGCTATGTGACACGTCACCCAGCAGCCCTGTGACGGGGCACGAACCAGAGCTATGTGACACGTCACCCAGCCGCCCTGTGACGGGGCACGAACCAGAGCTATGTGACACGTCACCCAGCCGCCCTGTGACGGGGCACGTACCAGAGCTATGTGACACGTCACCCAGCCGCCCTGTGACGGGGCACGTACCAGAGCTATGTGACACATCACCCAGCCGCCGTGTGACGGGGCACGTACCAGAAAACACATTCAGAGAACTGACTTTTATCAGCTGTCTGTCTGTTGCCACTGCTCTGGCTGCTAACCTCCCTCTCCTCCTTGTCTTTTCTTTCTCTTCTCTGGAATCTCCCCATACTTCAGAGCTGGCAGTTCATATTGTTCTTGGAGTTCAGGCAGGGCTTTTCACAACAAAGAATCAATGAGCCTCTCCCCCTGCAAAGCAAGACTCTGGGTCTGTCGGAGTTCTCTTCGAACTGAAAAACATTTTTTTGTTTTGTTTACAAAGCAGTAACACAATGTTGAAGCATTTCCTAGGCAGGCTGTCAAATCTTTAGTCAAATATAATGTAAGAAATCTTTCCTGTCAGGGACCGTTGAATAAAATGTCACTTTCTCATTGTAGACAAACTGATGCTGCAACTGAAAAACATTTTTTTAAACAAAGAAATCTTACAAAGAAAAATATTATTTACCCAGATGAGTCAATTAAGAACAAATTCTTATTTACAATGACAGCCTGGCAAGTGTGCTACATTGTTAAAGCATTTCTTATGTATGTGTCAAATAAAATATTATTGAATACTCTTATGATACAATAGTAACTGTTGAGTTGGAATAAACTGTAATTTGGTCATTGCAGAGCGGACTTTGGGTAACTGCCCGATGGGATATAATCACGTTTGGGTAATAGTACATCAGAATGGGCTCATGATTCTGAAGTACTGAAGTGTAGAGAGTGTCGAGAGATTGAGTGTAGAGAGCGAGAGAGAGAGAGAGAGAGCGCGAGAGAGCGGGCGGGAGAGAGAGAGAGAGAGAGAGAGAGAGAGAGAGAGAGAGAGAGAGAGAGAGAGAGAGAGAGAGAGAGAGAGAAAGAGAGAGAGAGCGCGAGAGAGCGGGAGAGAGAGAGAGAGAGAATGATCAAATATACAGACAACAAATTCCAAATGGCTATACTAAAACTCTTCAACATCAGCTTTAGCTCTAGCATCTTTTCCAATATTTGGAACCAAGGACTGATCACCACAATCCATAAAAGTGGAGACAAATTTGACCCCAATAACTACTACTATGCGTCAAGAGCAACCTTGGCAAAATCCTCTGCATTATCATTAACAGCAGACTCGTACATTTCCTCAATGAAAACAACGTACTGAGCAAATGTCAAATTGGCTTTTTACCAAATTACCGTACAACAGACCATGTATTCACCCTGCACACCCCAATTAACAACAAAGCAAAACAAAACAAAGGAAAAGTCTTCTCATGCTTTGTTGATTTCAAAAAAGCCTTCGAATCAATTTGGCATGAGGGTCTGCTATACAAATTGATGGAAAGTGGTTTTGGGGGTAAAACATAAGACATTATAAAATCCATGTACACAACAAGTGTGCAGTTAAAGTTGGCAAAAAACACACACATTTCTTCCCACAGGGCTGTGGGGTGAGACAGGGATGCAGCTTAAGCCCCACCCTCTTCAACATATATATCAACGAATTGGCGCGGGCACTAGAAAGGTCTGCAGCACCCGGCCTCACCCTACTAGAATCTGAAGTCAAATGTCTATTGTTTGCTGATGATCTGGTGCTTCTGTCCCCAACCTAGGAGGGCCTACAGCAGCACCTAGATATTCTGCACAGATTCTGCTAGACCTGGGCCCTGACAGTAAATCTCAGTAAAACCAAAATAATGGTGTTCCAAAAAAGGTCCAGTCGCCAGGACCACAAATACAAATTCCATCTAGACACCATTGCCATAGAGCACACAAAAAACTATACATAGTTTGGCCTAAATATCAGCGCCACAGGTAACTTCCACAAAGCTGAGAACGATCTGAGAGACAAGGCAAGAGGGGCATTCTATGCCATCAAAAGGAACATACAATTCAACATACCAATTAGGATCTGGCTAAAAATACTTGAATAAGTCATAGAGCCCATTGCCCTTTATGGTTGTGTGGTCTGGGGTCCGCTCACCAACCAAGATTTCACAAAATGGGACAAACACCAATTTGAGACTCCGCATGCATGCAAAGCAGAATTAGGCCGATACCCACGAATTATCAAAATCAAGAAAATAGCCGTTAAATTCTACAACCACCTAAAAGGAAGCGATTCCCAAACCTTCCATAACAAAGCTATCACCTACAGAGAGATGAACCTGGAGGAGAGTCCCCTAAGCAAGCTGGTCCTGGGGCTCTGTTCATAAACACAAACACACCCCACAGAGCCCCAGGACAGCAGCACAATTAGACCCAATAAAATCATGAGAAAACAAAAAGATAATTACTTGACACATTGGAAAGAATTAACAAAAAAACAGAGCAAACTAGAATGCTATTTGGCTCTAAACATAGAGTACACAGTGGCAGAATACCTGACCACTGTGACTGACCCAAACTTAAGGAAAGCTTTGACTATATATATAGACGCAGTGAGCATAGCCTCGCCATTGAGAGAGGCCGCCGTAGGCAGACATGGCTCTCAAGAGAAGACAGGCTATGTGCACACTGCCCACAAAATGAGGTGGAAACTGGGCTGCACTTCCTAACCTCCTGTCCAATGTATGACCGTATTAGAGACACATATTTCCCTCAGATTACACAGATCCACAAAGAATTTGAAAACAAGCCCAATTTGGATAAACTCCCATATCTACTGGGTGAAATTCCACAGTGTGACATCACAGTAGCAAGATTTGTGACCTGTTGCCACAAGAAAAGGGCAACCAGTGAAGAACAAACACCATTGTTGCAACACTGTATATATACGTAATATATATATATACGTAATATGACA